>NW_005842620.1:628766-647273 GCF_000455745.1 Alligator sinensis | reverse complement strand
ATATAAAATTATGCTCTCTCCATTTAGAAGACCTTGTTCACAAATGTTTTAGCAATACCTGTGCTGCATCTGAGTTTTTTTATGTGATTTGAAGAAACTGGGGTGGGCAAGGTGAGTAAGTTTGCTGAAATATTCACCATCTTAGACATCTATAAAACAATAAGCAAACAGCCTCTATTTTAGAGAACAGAGGACAACATTGCTTTGTGGAATCAAATGCCTCTGGGACAGCAACAGAACTGACCTGACACACTGTTGGAAGAGCAAACTTAATGACTATACATAAAAAGTGGATAAATCACCTCCCAGTCCCAAAAGACAGAAGCGTGGATTAATGAGATTCTGTCACATGGAAACAAAAAACGAGTCATTCCCAAACCAAAAGCACAATCCCAGAGAAAGCTGGCTATGACTTGTTTCTTTCACCCATTTCTTCACATGTGAAAATCAGGAGCAGCTATCCATTGCTCTGGACAGCCTTCTTCTTCCTCCCCCCTGCCCCAGATACAATTAGAAAGCCAAAGCCAGCCTCACAGTTGCACTGAATAGGAACACAGCACTGGAAGTGGCCTTGTAGGCCACTGGATCCAGTCTCTTGCATTTGCAGCGAGTCATCAAATCAAGGAATCCCCCCAAATTACCACCCCAAACCCTCACCTATGCAGCCATGGCTAGAAAGTCCCCTCTTAATTCAAAGGTTGCCCATTGCTTTTTCCACCTCCCCTTTTGCATTTGGGTCAGAACCAGTCCCCTGCATGTCATCTATGCACAAAGGGAAGGAGAGAGACTCTGCCTTAAAGTCTTGTTCCTACCTCAGCAACAATGGTGCTTGGGCTCCTGCAGCCCTGGGATAAAGCATGTTGTCACCGCACTCTTCAGAGAATATAGCTGCCAAAACAGCAGATTACTACAAAGCATGCATTTATTTCCACTAATGCCCTGGCCAAATTCAAATTGTACCCCCCAGCATTTCAAATCCCACCTCTTAAAGCGCAGGAGTGCTAAAACCTCAACACTAACCTTAATCTAAAGAAGTACTTAACTAGATTTCTTGACTGTTTCGGCTAAGTACACAAGGTTAAGCAGCCTGAGGCTGAATCGATTCAACCCAGGCACCATCCTCGAAGCTGCATAGGTGGAACCGATAAAAACTGAAGGTCAGTTTAGTTGATTAATTGGGAAAGGCAGGGGGAGGTCTGTACTGACCCAGGCCAGTAGGCAGGGGATGTTAGAGCACATCTCCCAGCCTGCCGGTCACTGCCAGCTCAGCCAAGTGTCTGCAAACCCTTGCTGTCCCTCCACAGGGGGATCAGGAGCCCACTGTCTGGGTGCTGGCCCACCTTGGGGGAGCCTCCCCTTCAGGGCATTTCCCCCAGCCTGGGTTCCCCAGCCCAGGCAGCCCTGAGGAGCTGAGGGCAATTCTCCCCCTTCCCACTGTTGATTCAGCCACAGGAGCAAGGGAGAAGTCCTCCCGGCCAGGTGCCTATCCCAGCAGCCCAAAATGAAGGCACCAGGGAGCCCCTGCCCTGGGCAGGCTTCCCCCCACCCCAGCATCCCCCAGGCCCAGGCAGCTGGGGGAATTCTTCCCAACCCTACCCCCTTGCCTTAGCAGCTGGAGTCTCAGGGATAGCCCAGGGTGTGGAGGGAAATTCCTCTGCTCCCCTGCATTAGTTTTGCCTCAGACTCACAGCAACCAAAGCAAAACCGGCTGCAGAGGAGCAGGAGAATTTCCCTCTGCTCCCTCAAGCTGTCTGAGACTTGCAGGGGCTGAAGCAAGGGTTTAAGGCAAGGTTCAGGAGGGGAAGAATTCCCTCAGTTCCTTGGGGCTGCCCCAGGCTGGGGGACCCTGGACTGCAGTGGGGGGAAGCCCCCCCAAAGCAGGGGCTCCCCAGTGCCCCCATGCTGGGCTGCAGGGGCAGGGGACTGCTTCACCCTCCCTTCTGTGGCAGCCACTGAAGCAATCAGCAGCTGCAAAGGGGGAGGGCTGCCAGGGTCTGAAAATCCCATACCACAGGGAAAGCAGGCTAAGGAGCAGAGGGGTGAGGCAGTACCTGCACCTAAGCAGGCAGCATAGCCCAGAGCTGCACAGCATCCTCAGATGCGAGTTAACTTGAACCAGGAAGGGGGCTGGGACAGAAGTTCCATAAACCGGTTTGAACTAAATCAGTTAAGTCTGATACTACATCCAACCAGGTTTCTCAAACTTTTTTCAAAATCACCAAAACCAGTTTATGTGCACTGAACTTCTGTTCTGTTAGGGCAGGGGTTTTCAACCTTTTTTGGCTGGTGTACCCCCAGCAGCCAGTAGAAAAGCAGGGAGTCCCCCGGCAGCTAGTCAACAAGTGGGGTGAGGGGAGGGGGCGGGGGTATCCCCCAGCAGCTGGTCAACAAGCAAAACCAGAAGTGCCAGCAACAAAACCAGAAGCGCCAGCAACAAAACCAGAAGCACTGGCAGCTTCTCCACGCGGCTGCTGCATACCCCCTGGTGCCTTCCAAAGTAGCCCAGGGGTACACATACCTCCGATTGACAACCTCCGTGTTAGGGGATTTAAACCAGTTTCCAATCACTTAAACCAGTTTAATGTGCAACTTCTGTCCCTAGCCTTCTAGAACAACTTACCCCGAGGCAGACATACACTGGGGAAACATTTCAGTCCAAAAATTGTTTGAACAATAGGGGTTTAAAGTAAGATGCGCCAAACAACCTTCACTGCAGGTTGTGCTACTAGTTAACTGTAATACTGCCACATTTTAGGCTTCACTAGACAGTCACTTCAAATATTCAAGCTTTTCTTTGCCCTCTTGGGGGCTGTTTGCTGCAGAAGCAGCAAATCCTGGCTTCACAGTCTGTCTTCACTTAAAAAAAAAAACAAAAAACTGTTTGATTTGATTTTTCATTTTATAGCATGAAGGAGATTAAACTGCAGGCTCTAAACTACAGCAGCCTCTAAAAGAGCAAACCTGTCTGTTTGCTTAAAGAGGAAAGCTTTTGGGCTGAGGGATACTGAAGGAAAAAGATTAAAAAGAAGAAGTCACTCAATGTGGCTGGTCTAAGAGCAACAAGCACAGGATAGATACAGATGTCCAAGCTGACACTGCTATCAGTGGCTTTTAACACCGATCACAAAAATATTAAACCTGATTGTTAGGCCTGGAGAGAACAAACTAACAAAACTGTCTCAGAGCAATTCCCATCAAGGAGATTACAGAGTAGTACTGGACAAGCACTCGTCCATTCGCTAGAGCTGTCAGCTGTAACATCCCATGTAGTTCAATCTCATCATCCCTAAATGTACGTGAAGGCACATGGAGAACAGCCTGTAGCGTAAGGCTGTCACTAAGAATGATAATGGCAATACTAAGCCCTCAGCTACTTCAGCAGACCTAGACAGAAAGGTCTGCCAGTCAGAAGGAGAAGAGAACAGAACACAATGACAGTAGCTGACCTAGAGTCAATCCATATCAAGGGGACATGGGAGGGAAGGAGGAGAAGGAGGCAGTGATACTGGAAGGACTAAACAGTCGACCCATTGTTGACTCTGGTGTGATGCCCACCCATCCAAGCATAATCAGTGTTGTGACTCTCCTAGATTCATTTCTGTGATCACCAGAAATCCTTTCCATCTTTCAGCTGCCAGAAGATTGTACCCACTCCCATCAGACATGCCAGTGACATTCACCAGCACCTCGATTCCCCACGAGGGAGATAGTGCAGTACAAGCAGTCCTCGACTTATGACTCTGAGTTACAACAAATGGCATTTATGACATTTGTAAGTTGACACCCTGTTTCGAGTTTCCCATGCCAGTTTCGCCTTTACAATGGTTAACACAGCTGCGTCCAACTGGCTAGTCTGTTGTGGTGGGGGGCATGGGGGAAGGAACAGACCTTGGAGGGGAGGGGTAGACCGATGTCCCTGCAGCGAGGAAGAGATTGCAGCTGAGGCTGGGACCAGAGCTGGGTCAAGCACTGCCCAGGGAGGGGGAAGGAGGGGTGGGGGCTCACGCTGCTGGGCGCCACTGGTCCAGGAGCTTGCTCATGTGGCAGCTTGTCCGGCAGCTCTCGCCTCTGCTTCCGCAGCTGGTCCAGGAGAGCATGGGGCTCGCTCAGCCAGGGCGAAGCCACTGTTCATCCAGGAGGCACGGAGAGGCCGGGCTGGCTTCCACGGCTGCATACTGCTTGTCCACAGACAGCGCAGCAGCTCAAGCTAGTGCCAGCCTCATGCCAGCTGGGTAAGCAGCAGGCAGACAGACTCCACTCCTAGCGCCTTCTGCCTGGAATACAGCCCTACGCAGCCCCAGCCCTGCCCTCCCCGCACAGATTCTGGGGCATGCCCCTGCCCCATGCCCTCCCGAACCAGCAGTGGGAACAGCGGTGAGAGCTGCCGGACAAGCCATCACATGAGCAGCTCCCAGACTGGCAGCGCTCAGTGGCAGGAGCCGCCCCACCCCCTCCCTGGGCAGCACTTGCCCCAGGCTGGGTCCCAGCCCCTATCCCTCCTTCCCTGTTGGGGCATTGATCTCTCCCCCCCCCACACACACACACCTTTCCTCCCCCCTCTTCCCCACCAGAACAAACTTATCAGCCGGATGCAGGTGTGTCGATCGTCCTAAAGGAACCAATCCCTCATTTATAACATTGTTCCTATGGGGAAATTGGTTCTAAGTTACGACGTTACAACTTAAGACAGTTTTCAGGAACCAACTGTGTGCAAGTCTGAGGCCTGCCTGTATCTGGAAGCATCTGCCAGCACAAAAGACCTTAAAGCAGATGGAGGAAGTTTGCCAAATCTACCTGCTATACATGCTTTTGTAGTTACTACAGCCTCGGTCAAGGACCTGTTTCTTGAAGGTCAGAGATCACATGAAATAAGACCAGACATTCCCAGTCATGGGCCATCATTTTTGACCCACACCCAAACCTAACCATTTTTGGTTCAAACTGCAAGAAACCCATTAATTCAGGTTACTAATTTCAAGTCCCAGAACCTTCCAACACACACAGTTGTTCACTATGCAGTTCTCTCAGGAAGCTGAACTGGTTGCTATGGAAAGTCCTTTTTTTGTGGAGGGAAAAGGATGATGGAAGATACTTCATTCCCTGTCTTGTCTAAACTGCCTCCAGATGCCATATGAATGCCTTAATTCTTACAAAGTAGTAGAAATAGAATGAGAGAGCCTTAGAATGAGAGAGCAGGTCTCTTAGCTACTACATATTTACTGAGAATGCTAACAAGAAGTGACCTTTTTTATTGCACTGTGGGAAAACATTTAGTGAAATGTAGAAAAAATATATTCAAATAAATGCTTTTTTAGCTTGAAAGATATTACTACATTTTTACCAGAAGTTGTCAGTCATGGTTTTCAGTGGAGTTATTGGATAAATAGTGACTGACCTTGAGATGTTCTGTATTAGATAAGTATCCAGATTGTGTAGCTTCACTGGCTTGATGTGGAAGCTTTGTAGGGTGGGGCTCTGAACAAATTTAACACTACGCTGCTTTCAGACTATCCAGCAGTATGCAGAATTTCAGTCTAGCTAAGAACAGGATTCACATGAGAAAAAGTTTGAATTTAAATCCTTTCTTTACTATTTTGATTTGCCAGCTCCTGTTCTCTCTTGAAAAGTCTACAAGCTTCAGGAGTCACCACAGACATCTACTGATTCGTGTAAAATACCAGCCTACAGGGAAAAAAAATGGCCACAAGCAACACAATGGGCAGAGCACAGCTGCTAATAAACCACGGTGAGAAAAAAAAAAAGTGGTCATAATGACAACTGCTTGCTTTTGATCTCATACATGCTAGCAGGCAGTGAGGTTAGTGAAACAATTCTGCCAGGCCTTTCACAGATGCGTCATACTTAGAGTGGATTTTTCCACTGGCATCCTTTGTGATCAAAATTCTGTGTAAAATATCTATGTTCCCAGCATACCGAATGAACACCCTGGAAAATTACTACAGCAAGGCATCTGCTATGTATACTAAAAGGGTTTTATTCCTCCTTCCACATATTTCATCTCATACAAAAGGAGAGTACAATGCACCAAGACACAAGTCTTCCCCATTGCTCTGGCAGTTTAGAAGACAGTAGTCTGAAAGAAGAGATGAAAGGAAAAGCAAAAGGAGGGAAGGAAGGGAGACAGAAAATAGCTTACTTTAAGAATTCAAGTGTCCTCTTTTTACCCTACAACTGAAAGAACACAGAAGACATTCATGATAGAGTACAGTACAATAGTTGTTTGTTGTGATCAATGCTACAATCTCGCATTTATCTAAGAATACTGCAGGCAGAACTGACAAAATGAGGAAGCCATGAGAAAGAACTGGAAATGCAGTCCACAAGAAGTCTAACTCAAGAAGTCAAGTGTATCATGACTCTGAGGTCATACCCACAAGCTCATGATTTAAAAAACACCCTCGGGGAGTACATTTACTGAAGTTATACTCATTCTCCTCTGACCCACCCAACGGCAGATGTAGCCAAAACAAAACAAATCAACAAACCCTTCTCCATTAACAGCAGAGCAGAATGTCCCCTTTGATGAGAACAGAAGAAAGGAAATAGAGAAGAGTTAAATATGAAGTACATGTAGGCTAAGTCTTTACCTGCTTTAAAAAAGAAAAACAACAATGAAGTCAAGATAAAGAGAAAAGAATTGAAAAAAAGAAGAGAAGGGACCCTTTCTTTTTACTCCTCAATATTCTTTATGAAGTCTTCAAATCACAAGTTTTACAACAAACTAGAACACAGTACATATTGGTACTTCTCCTGCCCACTCCTGCCCCACTTGCAGTTGAAATTTTTCCTTCATCCCAGTACATCCTGAAGAGCACGTACACAGTACACCCTGAAGAGGAAAACTGCTGGGAGAAGCCTGAACAACATCCACACAATGCTGCAGGATTCAGAAAAGGTTAAAAAATAAAGAGATTTCAGCAACTTATACAGCAGGTTTAAGAAAACCAGAACCTGCATTCTTGTTCTTTTGTCATCCCCCACAAAAACATTATGAAAACCAATCAAAATCACAACCCTCAGCTCAACAAGTAGGTCATTTTTTCCTGTTACTAAAATATGAATAATGTCCAAAACCAATTTTCCAGGGAAATTCTGTTCAATTTATGCAAGCCCTATCAAACTGCTACGCTTACCTTACAATAACAACCTTGCTTGATGTCTGATACTACTCACTGAATACTTCATAAAAAACCTTGAGACCAACATTATGATCATGAGAATCCAAAACAGTTATATCCACAAGATCACTTTCCCCCCCACCCTCCCTTTTTAATTTTCAGTAAATACCAGGCTACATTTTCACAAATGCATGCAACTAAAATGGACTAATCATGTACAAGTATAACAGAACATGCAATTTCAAATGCTGACCTAAGCAGTGGTGCAAATTAAGCAAGAGTTCTGAAGCACAGGGTGGTGCCGACTTGAACAAAGGGGTTGAACTAGGCAGCCTCCTCAGTTTCAGCTCAGAAACAGGAAACTTTCATTATGAAGCTTTCATTATGATACCATACAATATCATGAACTATTTACTGCCTTTTTTTTTTTAACCAGCTGCACTGAAAAGGAATCTTCACAGCATCCAGATTCTCTTAGCCAGTAAAATATTGTCCTCTTCAGATATGTGTTCACTGGACCTCCCTACAAGAAACAGGATTCTGAGATATTTGCTTCATGTAGCTCTACTGAAAGTGATGCTTCCTAAATTGACAGCCACATAGACCAAACTGTTATGGGCAAGCAATGGCATTTTGGTTCTTACCTAAAGAGAATCTCTTAAGAGCCAAACAGCCTGCACCTGCAAAAGATTTGCACTAAACA
Source organism: Alligator sinensis (assembly GCF_000455745.1). Taxonomy (NCBI): domain Eukaryota; kingdom Metazoa; phylum Chordata; order Crocodylia; family Alligatoridae; genus Alligator; species Alligator sinensis. The sequence continues at coordinate 639,431 of NW_005842620.1, read as the reverse complement.
AACTTCCCCTGAACCTCCTGAAGACAGTTTTTAACTGTGTTTTCAGAGAGATGAGCATTAGTGGTAACATATATGAGTTAGAGGGAATTAATGAGGTCCACTCTCTCCATGATCTTAAGCCTAGAATGAAATCAATATTATTAAAAATTTATGTATGTATTTATTACATGCTTAATGCTATTATCCATGCAGGAGAAGCAGCCTGACTTAGTATCCAGTCTGGATAAACTATTGATCTCCCAGTGAAGGAAAGTAAAGGCCCGCACCAATACATTTTTGAAGTGTGCACCTCGGAGCTAAGCACAACACAATTTTCATCCTCCATGCTCCCAGTTCAGAAAGCATAATAAGCAGGTGGTGGGTTTTGTGGGGGGGTTTGGTTTTTTGTTTTTTAAATAGTGGGTGCCAATGACAACACAAATGGCACAGTCAGATGGTGGCATTGAGCCATTTCAGCAGATGGTTCAATGAATATGAGAAAACAGAAGTAGGCCCCTGTCATGGCCAGTCAGGCACAGTTTTACTGCATGCACAGGATACTTCAGTGTTTTTGCCTAGGAAAGCCAAAATCCATGCATCAGTCAGAGACTTGAGGGAAGAGATGAACACACTGGGCAGTCAGCATAATATTTACCTGTTATCCCTGGAAGTGCCTACTACAGGCAAAATAGATTCAGATGAGCCTGTAGTAGTTCGGAGCAGCCTAGCAGGGACTACTGCACATGCTGCCCTGAAATAAACTTAGATCTTGCTATTCCTGAAGCCAGGAATCCCACAGTGCAGTTCCCAGTGGAGAAGGAAAGTGGAAAAATAGATGATAAGCATCAAGTGCAAGGAGACATCTGCTACACTCATTAATAGAGAGCAAACTGAGGCTAAGAGCCCAGTGTTTTGCAGTTCCTTTAAAAGGAAGTTTTTACATAGAGTATCTTCCACACTCAAGAAAATGGTACAAATAGCAAGGACTCCAGAAATGAACCACAGACAAAAGCAAAGGCCAAGTCATTTGTACACCCTCGCCAAAAAAAATTAAAATAAATAAAATTATTATTATTATTAGAGCATTCAAGCTGCTCTGCCAGGCAGTGAAATAAGAGCAGTGTATTCCTATAAGCATAGTGGAAAAAAATGTGGGCACTGGAAAGTGTTGGGATGGGGTTTTTGGGGGGTTTGTTTGTTTTTTTAGCCACACAAGAAGTATCATATCACCAGAAGCAAGAGAAGCCATGGCATCATTTGCTGGATGACAGCCAGGATCTCATATATCCACTCTTGTTCCTGTCCCTGGAGACACTGTTCCTATCATAATCAAGTTCTGTGGTGTGCAAAGCAAAGGTGAATCAATTATGTTCACCACTAAAAACAGACAGGCATGACCATTCTCAAAGGCTAAGAATTTGTGCACTGTCACCTTTTTAAAAGGTTGGGGGGAGGGAATCAGTACAGGCAGGCCTCTATCCCACCTGACACTGGGATTTCCTAAACTGATGTCCTAATGAAGCATACTCAGCATTAACCCATTAAGAGTCAGAGTTGGAACTCCCCCTCCATTAAATTTAAAATAGGTTTCTGATGGAGTAATCTAAGCTCCCAAGTAGAGGATCAGATAAACTGACACCACAGACCTCACACTAAATGGATGAGGATATGAAATGAAGCAATATAAGCCTACCACATAGCCATCTTACAAATGAATTACAGTATCTTCTGGCCAGCTTAATAACTGTTCTTTCCAACAGGGAGGCTTTGTGGTATGGATTTCAAGGTAAATATAACTTTCCATAAATACTCCGGGTCTCTGTAGGTTTTTAGGCATCAAGTTTCTGTGTATGCAGAAATATCATCTCATTAGAGGGATTCAGCTATCAAGTGAGTGGAGCCATTGCACAAGGAATAAATTTACCTAGTGCACAGCTGCAATAAGCAGAGTTACTGACAACTATATTAATCTACTAAAAACACAACAAAAACAAACACAAAATAAAAAGGAGGGAGAGTTCTGTTCTTGGTCTCAGGTGACAGGTTGGGTTGGTTTAGTTTAGTTTTAACAAGCAATGGTAGAAAATACTTTTTCTCCCTAGCCGCACTGATTTAGATGGTTCTGCTTCATGACTTAAAGCCATTTTCATGTTTTTAAACCAAACTTTTGTTTAAGGTTCAAAGCCATTGTATTTAGATTTGTTAAATTCCATCTAATTACTAAAAGCATGATATAATCCCCGTTGCATTTTTATATTAGAAGCTTTTAAAAGTCAGTTTTATCCATTTAATATGATCTTATAAAACATATAAATCTCTCCCAAAGTTGGATGCCCAACATCTTGCATACTCTTGGAGTTGCATAATCCTTCTAACAAATAACATAAGGACATCAGCATCCTACTATCAAAGTGAGTTGAGTTGCTCCACAACATTAAAATACATATAAAAAAGATGGGGGATGGTTTTATATGAGAACCTATCCTCAAAGTGCAATTCTTTGAGGCTTGTACTAGTTTACCCTCGGTTCTTGTTAGGAGTATTATTTATAGGAATAATGACCACATGTTTTATTCAGGAAAATACAGTATGCAAGGTTTATATATTTTATATATTATTACGTATTTTTTATATATACATATATATATACATATACATATATACATATATATACATATATATATACATATATATATATATATATACACACATATACACATATACACATATATATATACATACACACACACACACACACACACACACACACTAGGAATAAAGACTAGTAACAATAGCTATGCTGCACTTTAAAAACAGATTACTGTATTTTCATGTATGTGTTTCACAAGTTACTACTCATGTGTGGTGAAAATGGGCTTATATAGTTGGGGGGGTGACATGAACTGAAACTGAAACTGGGAAAGGCAAGAGGCAAGGCAAGGCAATACCTTAGAACAGTGATTCTCAACCTTGTTAGACTCAAGGCACCATTCAGAAAACTTACTCATTTTGATTGGAAAAAAAATAAAGCAATTCTGCTGTTGCAAAGAACTCTGAAAGACCACAACAGATCAGAATGTTTTTGATATTACAGATCCCTATGTGAAATCTCTGGGTTTATTTTGTGAATTGTGTAGGCAGGTGTTTGCATACCTAACAGTGCTAATATTGTGTGGCACGCCTAAAAGGATCTCACAACATATTGGTTGAGAATCACTTGGCTGAGACTAACTCATTCAAAGAGGCATAAGCATGGTAATATGACTTCTTGGAAGGAAGTAGAAAAGACAAATTCTTTCCATGACCTCTCCTTCCTCTTAAGCCATCTACTTATTCTTCAGGACAGAGACTGTGCCCATCAGTTTCAAAGTGTGCCTAGCACATGTTGGTTTCTACCATGATCATCTTACTAGCTTCTGAAGAAAAGATATGCAATCTCCTAAATTACCAGATGGTTCTTTAACAGTTCTCCTTCTGCAAAGATTGGGAATGCTCAGAAGAATTTAGGAGCCCCTGTGAGTTAAAGGGGAGGGAGATTCTGAAGTCTAAACCCCAACTGAGAAGTTAAGTGTATCCTTGGACAAAAACAGTTGAGGCTTAAAAAAAAAAAATTCTCTACTGAAGATGGGAATCCAATAGGCTCAAAACAGAAGAGGGCAAAATGACACTAAGTTTCCTCTTTCTAAAGAAAGAAGAGTCTATAAACTTCACTTGGAAACTTTTAAACAAAACAGGCAGCAGCAGTCTGAGGACTACCTGGCTAGGGACAGAAGTTACACAATCTGGTATAAGTGATCGGAAACCAATTCAAATCTGTAACACAACAAAAGTTCAGTGCGTATAAACTGCTTTGAAAATGGCCCAAACCAGTTTAACATAAACCTAAACGGATGTAGTATCAGACTTACCTGATTTAAATTAAATTGGTTTCTTGAACTTGCGTCCCAGATCCCTTCCAGATTCAAGTTAACTTGCAGTCCCCCAGCATCCCAGGATGCTTTGCACTTCCCCCACTAACCCTCCTTTCCCCAACCCTGTCATAGGGGTGGGGTGGGCTAGCCTTGGCTCAAGCTGTCTGCTCCAGCCAAGCAGGGCCACTGCAGGAATGTGTCTGCATTTCCAGGATCTAAAGTGAATGTCTGTTCAGTTGCTTATCGGCTCAATCTACACAGCTTAGACTAACCTGCAAAGATTGAACTGTTTCAGCCTCGGGCTTTTTGACTGTCTGTACTTCACCCCTGACTACCCACCATGCATACATGGAAGTGAGGGTGACCTGAGGGCCACCCAATAACATACTGCTCCTTTCAGAGAATCCTCAGGAGTGAAGAGACCGTGGACCTCCATTTGGAAGCAAGCTCTTTTAACGATGAGCCCACTTTTGGTGAGAAGGACCAAGCCCTAAGGTTTCCCTGGCTTTCCTAAACTGAAGCTGTTCACAACTCAGCCACTATTCTTTTTACATTACAGCAATGAATCTCAACCAGAATGCCAGGGCACTTTGCCATGCTGCAAGATCCTTTGAAGGGTGCCCCAGAAAGCATGAGGAGAAAAAGGAGGTGCAAGGAGAAGAGCAGATAAGGACAAGCTTAAACTCTACCATATGGCTGCTCCCCTACCCACACTGCAAGGAGATAAGCACAGGAATAAACAATTATGTTTTTGAAATGGGGTGCCATTCAATTCACAGAAGTTATGCAGGGGAGCCTAAAAAAGGTTGAGAACCACTCACAGCAGAAAGATAAGTCATTACCTCACCAATTCTAAAGATGTATTCATAGAGGTGGGAGGGGAGAAGGGAGGGGAAAACCGACATGCAGTTCATCCTAGGGAAAGCAATACATATGTTGGATCATCATAATTCACCTCATTTTAAGCACTGAGATAGCCTCATATGAAACTGTTAGAAAAATGCTTTTGGAATCTGGCCTGTTCTGTTCTGTAGATGTGATGTGCCCCATTCTTGTTCCAAACAGTGTTACTACAAACAGTGTTTTTCTCATCCTGTTCTCCTGCAGCACTTTATTTTCCACATTTGTGAATGGCACAAGCTAGGACATATGCTACAATGTTGGATCCGAGACTGGAATACCCAGTTTAAAAATAAAAACAATCAAACTCAGGAGGAAGAAAGCTCTCCCTCCTGCTTGTTTGGAAGAAAGAGAGGACGTTAAGTATCAACAGTTCATCTCAATGCTTTTTCAACACTCAGTTGAAGGTAAATTAAAACAACACACAACAATGAAGTTAAACAAAGACTTTACTGGTGGAAAACTTTACTCAAGTTGCTTCCAACTTCAAAAGCATTAGTTCAAATGCCAGAGTTTAATGCCAACAATGCTCCCCTTGCCACCCACCACCTCTAAATTATCTTCCCTAGCCTCTTATCACATCTTTGGCCTTGGTTTATTTCTGTTTTCATTCTCTTCTCAGTTATGCCAATCAATTCAAAATGGCTCCACCTAGTCTAATGAAGAGAAATAAGTTTTATTAAGCCATCAAATCTATTACTTTTCAAGTCCTTTAAACACCTATCTACGTTAAGAATAAGCTGAGCATAAAGAAGCCTCAGGTTTCACTGTAGAAGAGAAGCCATAAAGAACCATGTGCCACCTTCCATCAACTGTGCAACATGCCACCCCTCCGCACCTCATGCAAATAAGGGGATATTACTCTGCACATGGAAGATCACACAGATGGACAAGAAAGTTTCACTAAGCTAAAATGTGAAGTAACTTGCTGAATTTGAAAGCATCGGTGATAAGGGTAGAAAGGGGGCATTCATTTCTCATTTCTAAACACACCAATGTGAAAGTGCCACTTTTTTCAGATTAAGTAGGATTTTTTAAACCAGCTGCAGGAAGTTTTTCATACCATCTACATTTCCCAATTGTGTCATCTTTACAATCTGCTAACATTTAGGTCAGCGAGGTCAAACATGCTACTGCACTAGAAGAGTGACAGGAGGTAGGTGAGCATTACTGAAACATGGTCTAAGACTTCTAAAGCTTGTCTATACTTTACCCTCTGCTTTTCCACCTGGAACAGAACTTTTCAGCCAGATCAGGAGCTAGGTTTAAAAGAAAAGCTACTGCACAAAAACCCATCACACCACACTGAGGGTTAACAACAACTAAAGTGTGGAATTAGTCACTCTGATTACTTCCTGTATTTAAAGCCAACAAAAAGCATAGAAGGAGGGAAGTGAGCTATTAAATAGACATATTCATCTGCTACAGTAACTGAAAGTTAAAGCAAAGACCTTTTACAAGTATATCTGATGCTTAATTGCTTTCAATAAAACATTCCTTTCTGAAGAGCATCAGAAATCTCCCACATGATAATCCTTTAGATGTAAAATTCAAGCTTCCAAGTCAAATTCAACTCCTTGAAAATTACACACCCCTTTAGTTTGCTAACTAAATTTGAAACCTTAATATGTCAAAGCAACTTGTACTGAAGATTTGTCAAATTATACCTAGCACAAATTACAATCCACTTCCAAACACCTATCCTAGCTTAAATTAGACATCTAACACCCTATATATTATATCATAGATCTTAGGCATACTGGAGCTGTGTGATACAGCACCTTCTACATATAGAAGAAATGCATTCTATGGACAGTCTCTCTCTCCACAGAATGCAACTTTTCCTACATAGATAGTGTTTCACACAGCTCTAGCGTTCCCAGGATCTTTGTGAAAAATTTACACTCAGGTACACCATACAGACAGTTCTGTCCAGCGTTACAAAACTCTTCACTACAGACAGTTGCATGTAACTTTCACACTTCCTCAAATGCTTTGTACAGAGAAACATCTTAATGGAAACTTATAATTTAATTAATCCTGGGCCAAGTCAGTCACACACAGCAGTTCTGTTTACAAAAAACAGAACAGCTATGATTATTCACCCCAGAGCCACTACAGTGAATTACATATTTCTCATTCACCACTAATGCAAGCTACAGTCTAAGATAGAAGCAAAAAGTAACTTTTACCCCATCTCATCTGAAAAGTTTTCCTTTCCTCAAACACAACAACATGCACTTCAGCCTGCAGAGATAGGGAGCAAATCCTAATCTGTCAATGACAGCAAGTTCCTTCCAACAGAGATAATGTCAACAGTCAGAACAGATCCATTCTACTCTTGAAAAGAAAATTTCTTGAATAAACTTTAGAGGAAAAAGTACTTCCCCTACTGCAGAACAAAGCATGCAAACCCAGATTTTTGGGCATCAATTTTTCCTGGATAATCCATTTGTCTCAAGGGTAGGCTAGATCTATAGACCCTACTATTAAGGCCAAGTAAAGACTGCATATTTTGAAGCAATGTGCAATTCCACCAGAAGCTACATGCTTCACAAAAATCAGACTGATTTAGATGGAATGTCATTTCAGAAGGAAGACAAAACATAGAAAGCTATATCAGTATCAAGCTACTCCTTTTCAAACAGACTGGGAATATAACACTTAGATTTTTCTTTTCAGTGTTTTATGCATTCATTACTAAATTTGAATTAGAAACCAAAAATTAAAAGTTCTGGATGCATCAAAAATCCACATTTCAACCTAAAAAGTGAACTGCAAAAATTCCTTTCCAAATTTCAAAAATGTAGAGTCCTTCTCAGATTTCCATCCTGCACATAGTTTTACTTACTACTAAGGGAATTTTTCAGGTAAGCACTTGTTAAATCCACCTATTCTTCCCGTTTAAAGATGCATGTACTTGTTACACCTATGTCATGGCACGCCTCCAGTGTGTGGGGGAGGAAAAGAGAGAGAGTGGGGAGGGAAAAGGGCTAAACTCAGCAATAGGTTTTCCAAAAGTTTCATTACAACCCATTGCCTGGGAAAGATTGGTCTTTTTCTTCCAGGAGGCTTCAGCCTATGCCAACAAAAGGGATCACTGTGAGTGGGAGCCATTATAGAGGTGAGAGCATGGGAGAGGAACTGTATCCCAAGACTCCTTACAGCACAATCTGGCACTGGAAGCCACGAGGCTGTATCTGGGACCTTCCATATTCAACCTTCTTAGAGAGACTGGAGGGGGCGAGGGACAGCTAAACTCATACTTCCTCATGCATGCAAAGACTTAATCAAGATCCTTCATCTGACGCACTGCCTGCCGATAGACCAGGCGTGTCAAACATACAGTCCAGGGAGCCATGCCATCCAGGAACAACCAGGAATTTGGGGGCAAGGCCCATCACTGAAATCTGGGGTACAGAATTCTCTTGGGGAACATGTTGGCAATGCAGTATAAGCAATGGCTGTGTTAACCCGTGCAGCCTCTGAATGCCAACCTTGAACCCAAAGAAGCCAAACCAGTTGGACAGCCCTACCTTAGAACCAAACAACCAACAACCCTGCCTGTCTCTCTCCTGTTCTGCCCAGGAAAAAGCAGCATAGGATGGAAATTAACCTTCTTGGTTTAGAAAGTCCAAGAAGATGTGTCATATGACCCCATCCAAGTCTATCAAAACCCATCCTGAAATCAATTAGATCTTTGCTCCTGCTGCTATCATCAAAGACTCTTCTCTGATGGTTAGAAACCTTTTAATTTTCAGCTTCAATTTATTCATGGCAAGTTTACACTCACTTGTTCTTGTACTAATAGCCCTCTATTCTCTCCCTGCTGCTTACTCACCTTTTATTTAAAGAGGGTCAACACTTCCCCTCTTCACATTGCTAGGCCAAACAAGCCAAACTTTTCTAGGTTTTTCTCATTCAGCAGGATGAGAAGGAAGAACAGAGCGCCAAGCAGCACCTCTTTCCACTGTTCAGGTCCATATGTTTTTCCTCAAGCAATGGGGGGATGGGGGTGCCAAATGTGTAGACTATTGCAGATCAAGTCTCACCAGGGCCTCGTATAACAGTATTTATGCATGCCTGTCTCTAAAAGATAATAATTTGCCCCAAACAGTTTAAGATTACATTTCGCTTTTTTGTGGCCAAGTAACTTCCAAGGCTCAGAGTAATGTGATGTTCAAACAATATAGATGGGTTGTTTCTTATAGATGGGTTGTTTCTCCACCTGATAAGCCTTCTCCTCCTCACCTTCTAGTTTTCAAAGTAAATGACCTCACTTTTTGTATTTTTAAAATGTCATCCCATTTCTACATGCATCACAAAGGGTAAACACCAGGGAGGGAAGATAACTATTTAAGGTAAAGTAATAGGTATAAACTGGTCATTGGTAACATTTAGAGTTCAAACTACAAGGAGGTTTGAAGCCACCAAAACAACAAAGCTCTGAAATGACCTACTAATAATAGTAGGGGCAAAAACCAACAAGGTTTAAAGGTGGAGCCTGACAAATTTGTGGATAAGAACACAGAGAATGAATGTGGTCACCTGCAACAGCAAGAGGCTGGATTTAGTTTAGTAGGCCTCCGAGTCCTTGCATCGCATTCAACTTCTCCTAGAAACAAAGGGTATAGAAATGCACAGATAGCAAAAAAAAAAATAGGTACCAAATAGATGATTAATTCTACTCCAAAAGGACCAAATCCCAGGGATCGGGGGGAGTATACTTTAATAAACACAAGGCAAATGGAACTGGATAAGATTCTACTTCAGCTTCAAATTAGTCTGGCACATATTCATTTAGTGTAAATAGTTTTACTGTGTTCAGCCTCTACCACTTCAATCACTGTACACATCACAGACTGGTTTCTGCACACTCCTGCTTAGTTCTGCGGGACCTTACAATGATAGAGGAATGCATACATGCAAGAGTACAGTTAGAAGTCATATAAACAATTTTGTTTTTGCAAAGTTAAACACTAAGAAAAAAAACAAAACCTGCTAGTTCCGATACTATTTCTCCATAGCCCAGCTACTCTACAGAAGAATTAGCTTCTAGCACTAGCTACTCAACAGAAGAATTAAGCACCAGTAGTAGAGTCCGCACTAGCTACTCTACAGAAGAATTAAGGCAGAGTCTGTCTACCCCCTCCCCTTAATCACAGACAACTTACTATCCATAGCAAAGAGAACCAGAGAATCAGAGAAGTAGGGCTGGAAGGGACCTCGAGAGGTTATCTAGTCCAACTGCCTGCCCAAGGCAGGATCATCCATATTCAGACCGTCCCACACAAATCATCACCTAACCTCTACGTAAGACTACCATCAACCCTGACACAACACTGACCTAACATCCTAACCTGCCACAGGTAAAGCCTTCTCCAACCACGGCAGCCAATGTTCTGCTTCTATGAAATGCTGTCAATATACACTCAAGGGGCGCGTCCAGATGATCCAGCACGTGCCTCTCGCAGCATCTCAAACCCCTTTGAGATGCTGCAAGAGGTTCGTGTGGGAACAGGAAAAGCTTCCCCCCACTGCAAGTTTGTAGCACAGAGGCAAAATGAGACCCCCCTGGATATGGTAAAAAAAAAAAACAAAACAAAACAGGGCAACCAGAGGCTGGGTCCTCCAGGGGGGGGGGGCTGGAGGAGGGGGGAGGAGAGCATGCATGTCTGCATTGAAGTTCATCCTGCTAGCTCTAGCCTAAGGGCGAGTAAGGAGGGGGGGGGGGGGGGGGGGGGGGGCTGGAGGAGGGGGGAGGGGACCATGCATGTCTGCATTGAAGTTCATCCTGCTAGCTCTAGCCTAACTTGGGAGCGGGGCTTAAGGGTCTGGGGGCACAGGTAGTGTTCTCGTCGATCCTCTCAGTCTC
>NW_005842620.1:622268-625861 GCF_000455745.1 Alligator sinensis | reverse complement strand
AGGTCGAATGGTCACAAACTACTTCAAGATCGTTTCAGGCTGGACATAAGGAAGAACTTCTTTACTGTCCAAGCCCCCAAGGTCTGGAACAGCCTGCCACCGGAGGTAGTTCAAGCGCCTTCATTGAACACCTTCAAGATGAAACTGGATGCTTATCTTGCTGGGATCCTATGACCCCAGCTGACTTCCTGCCCTTTGGGCGGGGGGCTGGACTCAATGATCTTCCGAGGTCCCTTCCAGCCCTGATGTCTATGAAACTTTCCAATCTGTTGAGATCCTTCTGAATTGTGCTCACAATATGTTCACCATCCTTCCTAGTTTCCCCATCTGCAAATCTGCTCAAGAAGCTTTCTATGCCAACATCCAAATGGTTAATAAAACATGTCGAACAGCACCAGACCCAGAATAGACCCCTGTTGGATACTCCTCAAAACTCCTGCCATTCTGACATGGACTTGTTAATAATTACCCTTTGCTTGTGGCTACTGAGCTAGTTATCTATCCACCTTGTAGTAGTTTGTTTTGTCCAGACCACATTTCCCCAACCAGTTTATGAGGTCATATGGGACCTTGTCAAAAGCCTTGATGAAGTTCAGACACTGCATTCACAGCATTTCCTTCATCCACTGAAGTAATTACTTTGTCAAAGAAGGAGATCAAGGTTGTTTGATGTCTTCCCCCACCCCATAAATCTATGCTGGCTGCCTATTTAACATTTGAACATGTTTAACACTTTCATAACTGTAGAAATACTACATTTTATTGGCACCAAGCCTCCAGGAATGCAGTACCCTCTTCCAGAGAAGGAACTCTGGAAGCAAGGCCTTCAAGTGTCCTGGTGACCAAAGGCATGTCAACACATGAACATGACTGCAAGCTTTACAGGAGGACTAATTCTTGCCTTATGGCATTACTCTAATCCAATCAGCAGCTTCTTGACTCTGAAACAAGATCTTCCTTTTGATTATTATTTTTTTTAATTAAAGGGGTTAGGAAGATTCCTTGCTAGGGAGTTTTACTGTTTAGTGTAACAGGTGCTACTTCCCATCCCAGTGAAGGAAGGAACAACAGAGAATTTGTTTCACTTAACACACCACGCTGATAGATCATAAAATCCCTAGATAGCAGTAGCAATAAGTTAGGTTAAAAATAAACTTGACATTTATGGAAACCCACACATGAAAATATAGCCTGACAAGAAAAGTAAGGTTTTCTCCAGAAAATTTTACTCTGCCCTCTCTCTCTCTCATATTCACTTAGCTCAGTCAGAGTGCACATTATGCTTGAGATTTTGGCATAATGGCATTGGCCGTGAGAGGGTAGAGAATTTTTTTTCCCTCTCTGAGATACCCATGCCTAAATAAATTAACTAAACAAAGACTTTAAGAGGTTACTCTTAGTGTTCCCCAGAGGAACATGCATTAAACCTGCAAAAAAAGAATCCCGAGAGCACAAATCCATTTATTTTCCAAATGAAAATCCCCAGTAAATTCTTACAGATCACTCCCTGTGCCAAAAAGTCAGGGTTACCAGACATTACCCAACCAAAAAAAGACTATCCAGGCCCATGTAATAGATCTGGAACGTTCTCCTAAACGTGGTGAGCTATTTCCAGTGGCTAAAAACATTCCTCACCATATAAAGCTTAATGAAAGTAAGGTGAATATAAGTTAAGAAAACCACATACGTACATACGGCATTTCCAAATTTCCTGCTGCAGATATGGTAACCATTATGAGTGAGCAGTAGGGCTTGAGATGCATTTGATTTGCAAAGCAGACTGCACTCTCACCTTATCCCTGCTCCCCTGCTTCTCCCCCCAAATCAGAACTACTTCTGCATTAAATGGAGCTGGCTGCTCACTTTGGAATACTCCTCCTCTCTATGGAGCCACTATGGTTGGCTGAATTTGTCACTGGCAGAGAAATCTTAGGAAGAGTTAAATTTTACTCCCTAAAGATCACCTTTGTTTAGGCCCACTAGTCTTGGGAACCTGCATAGACTACGACAGTCAAACTGCCTAGAGTCATAGGTTCAGACTTGAGGGAAAGCATCTTAAGGTCTCCTAGTGTATTAATATTGTTGTAAATGCAGATGTTACATAAATACTATTATTTGCCTTAACAGCTTCATGATTAAGTTTAGAGTGGAAAAAGTAATTTAGGTTTAAAAAAAGTAGTCATCTCACTTTACTCTTGTGCCAAAGTCAACTTTGTAACAGTTACAAAGAAAAACCTGCAGGTACATGTTTCATATTTATAATTGTACTGGGGTGCCCAAATAGAGGCTCTATAAAAAATAAATACATACATCCTCTCATCAACTGTTTAGTTCCCAACTGAAGCAAAAATTTTTTTAAAAGCAGCCAGTAAATCTTGTTGTAGATCATAGACTGGTTCAGAAAAGATAGCCAACAGGGGGGTAAAAAATATTATTAAAATGTAAGACGATCTGTTAAATTCTAAAACTTCAGTGATCAAAATTAATCCAACACTGAGCCAGAGAAGCCATACCAAATTTACATGCAGAGGTACAGGATAGCTGCAGTGTGAGCCAATTTAGGTTGGAAAATCTAGCTCCATTTACATGGCTGGCTCAGAGGTAGGCTTGCTTGTGGCAGGATCTGTGGCAAGTATGGCATGGTACCCTGTCACAGTGGTCTGAGGATTTTCCAGACAATAGTTGGATGCTAGTACCTGGCTCAGCCCCCATCTGTGCATGAGGACAGTAGTTTACAACCTTGTTAGGCTCAAGGAATGCCTCAGAAAATTCCAGCTCTTACCTTTTAAATGTTTCTTGACTACAGTAACATAATAGAACAATTCTGCTGTTGCAAAGAACTAAGAAAGACCACGGCAGGGCAGAATGTTTTTGACACGATGGATCCCTATTTGAAATCTCTGGGTTTTATGTTAAGAATCAGGTATAAGCATCTGCATAATGCTCCATGATGCCCGAGGAAGGGTCTCAAAGTAACCCAGGGTGCCATGGCAGCATGGTCAAGAATCACCATGACAGGTAAACTGAAAGCCAACTTCTATTGCTGGAGACCAAGTCCTAATAATATCCTATATCTCAACAGGAAAAATAAATCCATAAATAAATGCGGGTAGTTATCCAGACAAGAGATATCTCCAAAGGAGGGAACAGCAATCATCAGAAGCTGCTAAATGCTACATGTACTAGGTGCCAAGGAAGTCTTTTGAGAAATTCTGGGGCAACAAAACCACCGATGTTTGTGGATGCCAACATGAAACGAAATACCACCACTGGCAAAGTCACCTGGGAGAAGTCAAGCACAAAAGAGGGGACTGGAAGGTACAGTCCAATGATGTTATAAACTCACTTTGAAGAGTAGGTTAATAGCTAGAGATTAAACTCACTGCTCTTTGTTCTTTACTTCCTTTTCTAGAGCAACTGGGAAAAGTTAGCTTTGGAATGATCTGCTTTTTCATATGTTACCTTTACTGCAACCACTACTGTTCTTCTCCCCCCCAAGCAAAGGTAAAGTGCAAATTAACCATAAACCTTGTACCTAGGCACCATCAGGACAAAATACTTGAATAGGCACCTTACTACCATCCCAACCCAAA
>NW_005842620.1:609654-622258 GCF_000455745.1 Alligator sinensis | reverse complement strand
GGGGGGGGGGGGGGGGGGGGGGGGGTGACAGACATTTTATAGACAGCACCCAGCTTCCTATAAAAAACTACTTACACCCTATGTAACTCCTGGTGTGCAACTCAATGCCCCTCCCTATTCCCATCCTATTTCTGGTTGCAACTGGTGTTCTTGCACAAACAGTATTACATGTGCTCTTTTAACCATGATGTAGCAGGAACCTCCCACTCTTGCACTACAATCCGCCAGACAACTGCTAGAAGATAGCACTCTGGGTGAAGTGTTACTACACTGGGTCCCCTAAATCAGGATTAGACTTTAACAGCTAAAGTAGGAGGAAAAGGAGGGGAACAAGGAAGGAAAAGCATGCGTTTCTAGTGGGAAAGGAAGAAGGGTACAAACCCTGCAATTTTCACAACCTTCAGCAAGGAGGCAGGAGGGGACAGGAAATAAACAGCAACCTTCTGGCATCAAAACCTCTGCCCCAAAAGCCCTTTGTAAAAACATTTCCAACTCCAGAGGTTCATACATGAAAGACTAGACTTTAAAAACTCAGTAGAAACAATAAGAGCAGCCACAGACGTGGCTCATAGCTCATCTACATGGCATCCATCAACCTTAACCTTAGGTCAGTGCAGTTACAGTGGTAATTTAATAAAGAAAAGGTACCAAGGTAGTATATCTGCATACACATTGGGACAAGAGGGGGGTGGGGGCGTGCGCATGCAGGGGCTGCACTTGGTTACCTAAGGTTAATGCCAATATGCTGTTGCTTGTGCTGCCAGACAGCAGGAGGCAGCTTACTGTACTCGGAGACAGGGATCTGCTGCTGCGGAGGGACTGCTACTGTGAATGCACTTGTAGTCTGGCTACCACCATACTGGAGGGCAGATGCTGCCTCAACTTGGGCTTTTTTCTACTCACCTCCTTAAAATGGCTGCAAACACCACAAACAAGCTTTTCACATACTCATTTATGAAATGAACACATACCCAAGTTGATGCCATCTTTAGTTTAAACTTGATTTTCAAAGTAGATCATAGTTCTGACAAATAAAAAGTTGCAATAAAATTTTAACTGATAGAGAAACAGAAGCAAAGAAGTTAAGCAACATGCCTGAGGACACTAAGTCTGTCAAAGACAAAAATAGAAGCTGCCTCTAATTCATTCCCAAATTCTAGCTTACTGGACTGGACTGTTTTTTAGGCAACTTACACTGTATACACTGCCACTACCACCAAATTCTGGGTAATGCAAGGGTGGGCAAAATGCAGCCCGCCAGGCCATTCTATCCAGCCCACAGGGCCCTAAAAAAAAAAAATTTAGAAAATTAATATTTATCTGCCCCTGGCTGCCTGTCATGCGGCCCTCGATGGCTTGCCAAAACTCAGTAAGCGGCCCTCCACCCGAAATAATTGCCTGTCCCTGGGCTAATCCCTACATCTGCAACTTCCCAAAGTTATCTAGTATTCATGAGGTAGACCATGGAGTTCCCATCTTAAGATGTCTACATATATAGACATATTTATAAAGCAATTGTGCACTGAGATGCTAATTTATAAATCAAGCTTTGGTACAAGGAAAGTAAAGATGTTTTTGATACTCTAATTACCAGAATAACAAAACAAATAAACAAAAACATATATCATCAAGTTTCATTTCCTGGAACTTCACATTCTGTCCTATACTAACAAGGGAGTGGCTTTTGTTTTTAAATTAAAAAATAAGGTAATTCAGCAAATCCTTTGGGCATCCAGCATGCAGGTAACAAGGTATATAATAAACTTCTTTAATTCTGATTTATAACAGCAACAGGAATAAAAACATCCTACTAAGATTCTAATACCCTACCACTTATCACACCTAGAAGCAAGTATGTATGCTTGCTCCAATTCAAAGTGTTACTTAGACCCTCTGCACCACCCTGTTAAAGGCTCCAGTCCCTTAATACTGCAGTACAGGCAACTCCTGAAAGCATCCTTCCATCCAAAACAATTTTAGCAAAGGGGAGCAAGAACGAATTCTTTAAAATGACTGGATACCCAACTTCCCAAAGCTTCGCTGCATGCCAAAACAGTACTACACAGAACTGATGTTAAAAAGTAAAACGTAAAAACTTAGGAATGAAAAGCAGTAACTCTTCCCCACCAGAGGCATTGTGCTTTTTGCAGGTGGAAACATGTTAAAAATATCACACAAGTCCCCCGTCCCCCGCCCTCCCATCTCAAGCTTCCACCTCCCAATTTATTCTTGTTTTCAAGTGATGCCAATTCTCATTTCTTGGGCTGCCTGGCAACCAGATTTTATTTAGCTTGTAATCACTTCCTGAATCTACAAATACCCCCCACCACAAGTAGCCCAGCTAGGATCAGCTGATGGTGTTTGCTTTTTTTTTTTTTTTTTTAACCCCCACCCCCCTTCCCTCAAAAATATCTTGAATTTAGTAAGAGACCAGAGAGAGGGTGGTATTCACTACCACTTTCTTGCTAAACTTATTTTGTGATGGATTATTTCACTTGCATCTACAGTACTAGTCATAAGCTTCTTAATGAGTGCAAACTTCTAGAAAGCAAGTAGTGCTTGCCTAACTATATATAAAGCAAAGCTGTTAGTGCTATTACATTCTACCAAAGTGGTAAAGTAGTTTTCTTAAAGAGGGGGAAAAAAGCTACCACAGAAGTTGAGAACACTGTTTTTCTTTAATATGAAACAGAAAGCTCCACTTGTGGCTCCAAATCAAAAGCCATGTTCAGAGTAGGAAGAAGCCATCCAGCAACAGTAATTTTACACTCTTCATGTCCTTGCTTTTGCGAGTCCAAGCTAGCCATTTGGCAATACTTTCATCTAGTTACTGTGTTAAAGGTAAACCATAATCAGCCAGTAAATGTTCTTAGCAGACCATGATTTTGGAAACAATTCTGGTGCATTAAAAATATTCCACTCGTGGCAATTCACGCAATATTCTACCTGGAAGGCACAAACTGTATGACAGCACTTAAGACCATAGCTTAAAATCCCAGTAACAAAATGAGTTTACTTCTCCACCACCTCCCAGTTCAGCAGTGAGATTGTGGGGAGGGCGGTTAGTGAGAGAGAGAGGAAGTGGTTAGAGTGGACAAGAAAGCAGAACAGGGTCTCTTCTCTTAAATTGTCCAGTTACATTCCTTCCACATACAGCGACCTGAACTGCTTTTGTTTTCTTGAGTTGTGGAGGCTATAAGTCTACAATGTAGCAATTAAAGCTTTATGCTGACAGTCAGCAACTCTGGTATACATGCCAAATTCAAGATAATGAAAGACCCTTCAAAGAACTGTACTGTGTTTTGGATGTCTATCTTGGGATATGGTTTTTCAACAGTACGGGCTACTACTCTTGACAGCCTAGTTTAGACAGAACCAAGATTTTAAACACATCAAAACTATAGATAAGAACCTTTGGGTCCCCTCCCGCCATTCACTCTAACCAGTTAGACTCTTAACAAAGTAGCCTCCCAACAGGCTGACCATAAGGAAACCCAGGACATCTGGGACATTCATCTGTGACATCCAGAACACTGCCTAACTCACAACGCTCTCACAAGTCGGTAAGGATGAGGTGATGTGCCAGGCAGGCAGCAGTGCCTGCCTGCCTGCAAGGCACTCCATGCCCCTGGCCAGACTGCCCCACACCACCGCGTTTCCGGGACACCCATTATAATTCTCAATACCCTGACAAAACTACCCTCTGAAATCTGGGACTGTCCGGGCTAAACTGGGACACAGTGTCACTCTTCCTCTGAACCAGTTAGTCTCTGAAGGTACCATCCTGCCTCGCCTTCTGCTGACTTCAGACCAATACAGCTCTTTAACCAGCTAAGACATGGTTCATATAACCTGCCCGGGCAACAACAATGTACAAATGTATACATTTTCTGCCATGGCCACAAGAGGGAAGGGGATCCATCTCACTCAGTTTTGCAGTGGGTAGCAAGTCCATTCATAAGCAAATCCTTCAAGCTGAAAGCCAAATCAGCAAGAGCTGAGGCCACACTATTACTTAGGACATAGAGGAAACTGTCATACTATTGTTTTCTCTGGAAACATCTGGCATTTAACTCATTAAATGCCATGCGACTTGTATACTGAAGGGGTGTTGGGAACATCTGCAGCCACCTTCAGTTCTATTGTCTACAGTAAATACGTCAACTATACCTATCACTGTGGTATCAAGGTACAGAGATTACATACCACACAGTAGAGATGTGGGATGGTTCCTGAGAAGTGAAGTGAGCTTTTAGGTTTGTAAAGCATTTGGTTTCCTATCTAATACTCTTTGATTTATTTATTTCCTTTGCAGTTTCTCTTCGGCTCCCTTTCCTCTCTCCTGCCCCTCATCCCCCTCAAGCCTCATGTAAAAAATATTATTTAAAAAAAGCCAATAAGCCAACGCTGGGCACTGCAGCAACCCTCTCTCACAGGATACCATATAAAGTACATATTCTATAACCCCTCCTTGGGGAAAAACAAAAAATAACAGACAGACAAAACCATAAGTAGTGGTTTGTCCTGGATAGTAAAAAGTGTTTACAGCCTGTTAACTGGTACATTCTAAGCCTCTAATATAGGCAAACATTAGCTAGTGGATTATGTTTCAAATCAATCAACTAACTTATGCCAGGTTAAAAATTCTCATCCACATCACATTTCATAGCATTAAATGAAAGATCCTAGGGCATGCAAGATGAGGCATTCCAACAAAAATACCTTTCTATCTTAGTAAGGACAATGCCTGAGGCACTTGAACAAAACATTCTGCTATCTTGGGGCTGTGGACTGTACTTCCATGATTCGCAGCTCCTTCTCAAGGATCTGCCAAGTGTATAAACGGTTCCCATTATTTACTCAGATTAACAGTTGGTAAATGGGTCCCATGGAATCACTGAAGAATTTTCCTTATAACCATTTCCCTTGCTTTTTTTTTTAAAAAGCCCACCCCCTACCCCCCCCTCCCTATCCCTGAATGAATGTGAGAACTTCCTGGGCTCAGGACAACATGAATAGACCTGGCAACTAGTCAAGGAGATAGTGCGGGCCTGTGAATGCTCTGAATTCAGCTTCTAGGCTGCTACTAAATTAAAGGAATTCAGAAGCTTCACAAAGGCTTGGCTATTTAATGCCTTCAGCCTTTTATGTTATAATATAATTAGGCAGCATACGAAAGAAAGCCTCTTCCAACTGGCTGTGCAGAACAAGCAGACACAGTGACTTCTCCTGACATTCTCCCTTTTTCTTAAAGTGATGTCATCATCACACTTCTGTGAAAGTTTTAGGACAGCAAGGTTTTCAACCTGAGAGAGTACATCTTTACTTGAAGTAGGGGTTTTAGTTTGCTGATCCTTTTTACTGTATCATCTTTCAATTCCAGCCCCCAACATATACTAATAACCTCCCAGACACATTCCTAGACCAAAAACAATTTTGCTTGCTGCTGTATGGTTAATCCCCAGACACAAAGTGTTATTACATTTGTTTACAGACCAGAGCATCTCCATGCAGTCAATATGCCCGTGATAAAGACTGAAGTGAACATCTTAACTACCACTACAGCAGCCACTAACTAGCAGGCCAAGTAAATTAAGACGTTAAAAAGTTTCATGCAATTTCCTCACCACTACTGAAGAAGACTCTTCTAGCAGTGGCTGGGAATCTAACTGAACCCCCATCTCCAATAAAAGTTGCCTGCAATTATAGTATCCTCTGTCAACTCCAATTTCTTCCCCCTCAGTAGGTCACCTCAGTCTTACCTGGATTCCTCCTCTGCCAGCTAGCTTTCATCCATACCACAATCTTGAAGACACTGCTGCTAACCATCTTAAGCAGCCCCATATACACATGGAGTAGGATAACTAAGAACTGGGAATCACACAAGCAAGTCAGATAGGAGAAAATTTCCCATCCTGTTCCTCAACCAGGACAGGATGGAGCCATCTTAGCACAGCGCCATCCACCTCTTTTGGGTCTGCAGAGCTTGCTTGAAAATAAAATAAAATAAAATAAAATCTCTCTGGCAGCTAATAGACGTAATATCAGAGGTACCTACCTTTGTCTATTACTCAAAGGAGCATCCACCAGTTAAAAGTAGCTTTCACCCCATGTGGAAACTTTGGCCCATAGTCAAAAGGGTCAGGGATCTCTCAAGCGACAAGATTCAGCAAAAACTGCCTCACTGCAATCTTGTCAATAACTTCAACTACTAACAGATAAAAATCACTGAAACAGCTAGATAACAAGCAATGGCTACCCGAGGACCTACAGAACAATCTTTTTCCCTATGGGGGGCAGTGATAATCCTCACAGGCAATGAGACTTTACACTCTTACACTGGAGCTCACCAGCTTGGGTGCAAGTTACCAGAACACCTCAGCATCGGCTGGCAACCTTGAACAGCAAAAGCCTGAAGAGAACCTGCCAAATTAGATGTTTGACTTCAGCAGAGCATCCAATTATTTATCCAAAAGTCTTTCACTAAGCTCAACATTTATAATTTCCCTCCCATTTAAAGTAGAGATACCTCTACTATGATAAACAGCCCAGCTCTTAAAACAACACCAACTGGCACAGGTGACAAAACCCCATTTTGTCCTCAACTTGTCCCAGCCCTATTTCTCTATAATTGGCTCATACTGGACCTCACAGGAAATGGCTACATTTAATTATCTGAATCCTACACTCAAGTCCTAGCCTTTAATCATCAATTGCAAAGAACAGCATAGGCACCAGGTTGATCTTAATAGGCACAGCTTCCATATAACCATTCATTTCTGGCAGTCTTTTTAACTGCTGTACTTCTTGCATCAAAGCAGCTTATAAATTTCTGTTGAGACACCAATATATGCTGCACATCATGTACACAGATGTATGCATACATGCTTTATCACATGTAATGCTCACACCCGCCTTATCTAAAAAGGGTCATGTCACAGCTGTTTCACTTTGCTGCTCCTTTCTGAAATTCAGATTAAAAAAAAAAACGGCTGACTGTAGTTGCAAAAGCTATCCAGTTCAATGTCACAAGAACAATGAGACACTGAGGCAAGCCCAAGCGAACCATCAGGTCTTGGGGATCAAGAATGACCACTCTACAGACAGCTTCCAAAAGCACATTTGGGATTTGAAAGCCCTGGAGAATCTTTGCACAGTCTGTAAGAGCAGCACTCTGGTTATCTGACGGAGATGTACATCAGCTCCTCACAGATCGCATGCACCCAAAAGAAAGGAATTCCCTCTCAGCCACAAGTATTCATTTTAGTAACAGAGTCATTGTTCACTTCTGGAACAGTGAAGTCTCCCAGGGACAGAAAGTGATTACGAAAACTCACACCTGCTGCTTGGACAAAGCAGAGTTCAGCCTCCCAACATTTCAGTTTCAGGGAGGGACCAGACCCAGATTCAGGTCAACTTGGTTAAGTTCAACAGCACAGTCCCTCATGGATGACCAAAGCAGAAAGCTCGGAACAGAAGCTACATTTAATGCCCTGTCCACCATACCTCTCCACCATCAGCAAGACAGTGTACAGACAGCTATTTGATTACCCAAGCTTAGTAGCAACATTGGTAGTTTGGCAGCTGAAAAAAAAATGCATACAAATTAACAGAGTTCCTTTTCTTGATAACATGAAGTGCAGAGTATAATCTAAAACAGCAGTTTAGTGCCTGGGACATCCACATGTAAAGGTTAATCTTAAAACACATTTAAAAAGCATGAATTTATTTTTGCTGCTAACCTTAACTCTTACAATAGCAATGCCATGCCTGTTTTAAACTGTGGTTAAGGAAAGAAAAGAAAAAAAGCATGCATTTCAGGAGTCCTATGGTATTATCTAAGGGTCCATATCATAGGACCCACCCTTAGATAATTCAACTTGAAAACCACCACTGGTGGCAAGTAATAAACTGACAACTGCTTTCACATACCTGCTTTTTATACCGTGTGTGATGCTTCCTAAACTGTTCGGACTTTGTTTTATCCTTCTGCTTTAAATCAAGTTCTGGAACTAGGCAGATTATAGACATGCTGGCTTGGTATATCTGTATATGAATATAGGATGCAGTTGGTTTCCCCTTCACTGCAATCTACAGTCTAGAATCTGCTGTCAAAACAGCAGACAAAGTATTAGGGATTATTAAGAAGTATCAAAACAGAAAGTAGCATTATGCCCCTTTATAAATCCATGGTGCATCCACACCTTGAATACTGTGCTCACTTCTGGTCTCTACACCTCAAAAAAGGATATAGAAGAACTAGAGAAGGCACAAGAAAGGGCAAGAAAGGGATGATCAGCAATCTGGAGGGGCTTTCATATGAGGAGAGATTAAAGAAGCTAGGCCTATTCAGTTCAGAAGAGAGATGCTTGCAGGGGGACACGATAAGGGTTTACAAAATACTAAGTGGTGAAGAGAAAGTAAATAGGGATTTATTATTTACTCTCTCACACAATACAAGAACTAGGGGTCACAAATGAAACTACTAGGTAGTAAGTTTAAAATGAACAAGAGGAAGTTATTTTTCCCCACAGAGTATAATCAAAACATGGAACTCAGTGCCACTAAGATGTTGTGGAATCTGAGAGTTTCAAAATGGGATTAGACATTTTTTTGGAGAAAAGGGGCATCAGCACCTATTGAGCATGAGTATTAGTGATACAGCCTTTGAATCAGAACTTCCTAGCCCTTAAATGCTGGGAGCTGCCAGTGAGGTACAAACAGTGGGAAAACATCCTGGTCATACCCAGTTCACTCTCCCTTTCAGCATCCAGTCTCTGCCACTACGTGACACAGGATACTGGGCAAGATGGGCTATGGTCTGACCCACTAAATGGCAATTCTTATGTTTTTATGTTATGTTCAAATCCTGCTCTTTTACTGCAGACTTCCAATGCCTGACAGATTCCACTGGAATACATCTCCCCTCTCTCTCAGCAAGTAATTCAGTACTCCTGATTTATGCATGACCTTACAGACCTATTCATAAGTCCACTACAGAGAAGAAACCAAAAAGAAACTTGCCCTAAGGAACTTGCATACTGTCTAGACCCCAACAAAACCCAAGGACTTCCCATACTACAAAGAGTTCAGTTCCAAGTGTGCTGAAAGTCAGAGCTGAAGAGGCTGAATACTGATCCATCAGCATCACTGCACTAGATGGGAAATACATTAGAAAGAAGAAGGGGTGGGGAGTCAGGAGAGCTCATATAAGGAAAGCGATACACATTTCCCTGCTACTCCACCACTAAAAACACTAGCAAACTATCAGGAGTCCAACAGCCGCATTAATTTTACATAATATGATGCAAACTGGTACCATCATCACCCTCAATCCCAAACTGCAAGAACTGTGATGGAGCATTACAGGCTGGAACCACAACTCCGAGCACCACACAAATGCATCAGAAAGGTACTCTGTAGAGTGCACTTTGTGTATGACAGTGATTCTCAACCAGGGTGATGCACAATAATAGCACTGCTAAGTATGCAAATATGATTTACATGATAAACGCAGAGAGATTTCAAATAGACATTCATAGTGACCTGTCATGGTCTTTCTGAGTTCTTTACAACAAAAGAATTGCTCTAATATTTTTCTGTACTCAGATAACAAGTGGAAAGGAAGAGCTAGCATTTTCTAAGGGCTGCCTCAAGTCAAATGAGAGGTGCCTCAAGCCTCAAAAGACTGAGCATCACCAAGTTATGAGCTAATCTTTACAGACACAGTGGGTTAGGGCAGGAGGGACCTGACCTATTTAAGTGAAGGCAAAGCAGCTCCCTAAACCCTGCACTTTGACCAGCCTAGTTTGCGTTCATTTTTTGTTTAGCCAAAGTAAGAAAAAAACAAAAAACAAAAAGAAAGAAAAATTGAAGACAGACGCATCTTTCCGCTGCATCCTCTTTTCAGTTCAGCTCCAACGTGCCTCCTGAAAATATAGGCCCATGGGATAGTTCCATGTGCCCCATGCACACCTGCTTCTGGAAACACAAACAGGGCAGGCTGCAGCAAAACCATGTGCTCCTGCTACAGCCACTTCCCAATCTAGCTCCACAGGAGGCATGCAGCACAGTTCCCCCTGGCTACAGCAGCAATAGGCTGAACATATTATAATTACAATGATCTAATAAGTTAATAATGTATTAATATTATAAACATTGTAATTATATTTAAATTGGTTTCTTAAATGGGGTGTCACTAAATTTTGAAGGGTTTTGAAGGAGTGCCTAGAAGCTAAGCAGATTGAGAACCACAGACATATGATATTTATCCAAATCTAAGAGGACTTTGAATTTAAGATACTCCCCCCTTTCCAATAATCTGATTCCAGACACGGAAAAGTATATACTTGTTAAAATTTTCCATGTACAGAGTCTAATTATTGGAAGGTCATCTTAAATTCATTCCCCCCAGCCAGCACAGTGGTTGGGGGGCAAAAGCCCCACCCCCACTTGCCTGCCTGTCCTCCCACCCCTTGCCCCGCCTGTGCCTACCCCACTGTACCACCTACCCCACCCTGTGCCTACATCCCGACACCAGTCCCCCTTCCCCCTGGCCCACCCCTCTATTGGAAAGCAGCTATGGCCCCAGGGCAGTCAGCAGTGGCAGTACCCTGGCCCAGCCAATCAGGCAAACACAACAGCTCTGGGCTTAGCTGGGTCGGGGCCAGAAGGGCTAGAGCTGAAAGTAAGTGGGGACAGGGGAAAGACTGCACCATCTCCCCCACACCCAGCTGCAAACCATACATCTCCCCTGTGCACCCCTTCCCTCCCCCAACTCGAGTCACCCTGGCTCAAGGAAGGACCAAAGCCAGAGCTGAGTCACCTCCTCCTCTGGGCTGGTACTCCAAGATTAGGCTCTCTCCTAGCCCCCTCCCATGGTGAGGAAAGACAGGAAAGCCCAAAGCTTCCCTGACTGTACCACAAGGATCAGTTGTCTTGCTTATTCATCTCAATAATCAGACACATTTGTCGTTCCAAAGAATTCCTGCATGTGCTTCATTTATTAACAAACTAAGGTGCAACTAAGGAGAAGTTAAAGAGACTCCCTCAAAAAGTGACCGAAACCCAGATGTCCACTCTCAGTCCTACCCTTTAACCATACAACCACCCTCTTTAACCAACCCAACTGCTTCTAAGTGCATTATACATTCACTGGGTTTTTGGTTGTAGTTGTGTTGGTCTAAGCCTCTAAGGACATAGGCAGGCAAGGTTCTTTGGGTAGATGTGATATTTTATAAGGCCGAGTAGTTGGAAAAAAAATTATTTACAAGCTTTCGGGTGCAATCACCCTTCCTCAGGCAAAGACTCCCTGTGCCTAAAGAAGGGTGATTGCACCCGAAAGCTTGCAAAGTATTTTTTTTCCCAGCTACTCAGTTGGTCTCATAAAAGATATCACATCTACCCAAAGAACCTTGCCTGCTTAGAAATTCACTAACAGCAGGACTGAAGGGGCACAGAAGGCTGAAATATTCAGTGTCATACATACCATACAGGCTTCAAAGACTCTCTCATCGGTAAACAGGGCATATAGGTTACTGATTTCACTTCAGTGCATCCACACATCAAGGCAGTTTGTTTGTGCAGTATACTGCATGCTATGTTATGTAACTAGGAGAAGACTGGGAGTGCCATCAGCCTGATGATTTTCATATATTACCCAGTAAGACTTCACATGCCTTTCCGTCCATCTAATTCCACCATGCTGAATCAACTCCCCAAGTTATAAAGTTGACAAAACCTTTTGACTGAAGCACAAAAGCTTTTCAAAATGAAAGTCAATATCAGCACTCAGCCAGAATAGAATACATATACCATGTTCAGTTTCCCATGCACTAGGTATAAGACAGTTTCACAGACAGAATGGGCTGCAAGTGGTCAATAGGGAGGGACCTTTATTCTACTCCGCACTGTAGCTCCCCTGAGTAACACACACAGCAGGCACTTTTGATGTTGATGCACCACTCACATCACACTGACAATAGACCAGTCATTCTACTCACAAGCAGGATGTACATAAAATCAAATTAAAAGCTAAGATGACAAGCTTTTACATCAACCTTAGAAGTACTGTACTGTGTTGAGGTAATACTTTGTCTGTCAAGCTGTAGTTGGCTTAAAATAAACAAAAAAACAAACCACCTTTAGGAGGTCAGGATGAGAAGACTAGAGTGCCTGTCAAAGCTGCAGTACTGCTACATAAAGTTCACATTAGGAGACTGTCACTGCCTTTGTTTACCTTCACACTCTAAAATCATAAAAAGTTCCCAATCAGTTTCAAGTTAAGGCCATCTACAGCCCATGTAAAAGGCAAATCAATCTATGAACAGTTTTGGTTTGCCTACTTACATTTGCTTTAGCACAAAATCATGCTGCAAACAGCATCAAGAAGCTGATAGAAGCAAAATAACATGCATCTCTTCTGCTGTAAAGTAAGGAAGCAGGGTAGATTACCATGCTGAACAACTGAAGCTACTAAAATCACAGTTACAAGTCTTATTCTAGTGCTATTTTTTAATGCTGTTAAAATTCGGCTTCGACTAAAACATGCATTAGTAAGGGCATGCCCTCCCTTTATCATAATTACAGGTCTCACAACTCTTTC
>NW_005842620.1:598134-609346 GCF_000455745.1 Alligator sinensis | reverse complement strand
TTTCCCTTTGGGTCAAAAGAATCAAGACTTGGATATAAACAGAAAATAAACTTGCATTTGATTTCATAATCTGCTTCTAAAACATTAATTATGTTTAGAGATTTTATGCAATTTTGTTTATTTGAACAGAACTTGGCACAGCAGTTTGAGTGCTGGAGGGAAGGAAAAAGGACTGGTTAGAGTAACAATTTTTTTTCCTGAAAATGTATAAACCCAATCCAAAATGCAATGAAGTCAGCTAAAATACTCCTACTGACTTTGAATCAGACCCTGAATGACAAACAGCCAAGACAATTCAGAGCCAAATTTTACTTTGGCACAAACAACTTAATGAAATTACACTTTTAAACCAGTGGTCAAATTCTCTCTTACTTTGCACATTGCCTGTGAATACTGCAGTACTGGTTTCACTCTTATCCCAAACGCCAAAACTAGACACAACTGGAATGAAAATTCTAATTCTTGCACATTAGTTTGTAACATCCAGGCTTAGGTAACATGTAATATGTCATTCTTAATTCTCACAATGGGAAATCCATGACCCAATTTGGCAAGGAGTATTTTTATTCTTGTTCCAAGGCCACAAAAACCAGATGGGAGAGATTGTAGTTCCCCAACAATAGTTAACTTGCAAATACAGCATGCTGTGCTGTTGAATTCAACAATTCTTCACCCCAGTAAAGGCTTCTTTTGACCTACAAATAATACATGTTTTTCAAGACAGCTTTGTTTGACTTATGGAATGCAATATACCTCAAGGGGGAGGGGAAGGTTATTTACACGCATACACACACACACACACACACTTTTTCTGTCTCTCTCGCTCTAAGTTTCATAGTTTTTAGGGGCTGGAAGGGACAGAGCAGATCAATCGCGTCTAGCCCCCATGCACTTGGGCAGGAAAGATTGCTGGGAGCAGATGACCCCAGCAAGATGGACATCAAGACACTTTTTGAAGATCACTAGGTGTTTTAGTTGTCTCCCATTCAGATGGCACCAAATATCATGGAATTTTTAACTAATGAATTGTTCAAGTCAGGCAATCCTGCACAGCACTTTGGAGGATGGGCCACAAGATGCCGCCACAAGGGCCATAATGTACATGCGATGCTGTCTGCTGCTCACTGATTTCCATTTCTCCACCCACAAGGTATGTTAAAATGGGCAATAAGGCAAGGTACTGTTGACAGTTACATGTATTCTGCCTACCTGAAGCCTACCCCCCAAGTTTTCCACTGAACAATACTATTATTCATTTTCAATCCACAAGTATCTTGGTGGAATGTAGCAGCTGTCTTAGCAGTGCAAAAAAAAAAGAGGCTGTTCCTCATGTATAATGCAATTAATGTACTACAGCTTGCTTTGTGGTAACAAGAAATAAGTATATTTAGTCTTACCATTATAGCCACTCACATTTGAGGTGGTTGCTATTTAAACCACCTCCAACTTTTAAAACTACAGTAGTTCATGAAGATTTAGTCCTAGCTGAGACATTTGAAAACTACTAATTTAGAATGTGACAGAGGCCTACTTTTAGAGAACAAATACTACACCACACACAATATATTTGAAGGACAAGAACCTCAATTAAAAAGTTGTTGCAAGTTGAACAAAGAAATGATGGCATCTCATGGAAAGTATCCTCCTACTGTAGCTGCCATCAGCTTCCAGTTCCAAAACTTCTGAAGGAGTACCTGAATAATAAAGTTGGTGAAATTTTCACTAGGAAACACTAATTCATCAACACCAGAAGTTTTTGCTCAAAAATATTAGGAAAGCTTCTCGGGTCTGGGGGGGAAGATTATTTCCCCCCCCCCCAACAAAGTGAGAGAGGCCACTCACCATTCCCATCCCAGAACAGTCAACAGCTCAGAGAGCACCCATCTCAGGGACTGGACTGAAACCTGGCCTCCCAAATCTCAGACAAGAACCCTCACTAACAGTCCCCTGACTATTCTGGGTGGGAATGAGTCTGCTTTGCAGAGGGGAGGAGAGAGAAACTCTACAGATCTCCCAGACAAAAAGTATCCTGAAACCTTGAATTCTCAACATTCATCTTGTAGCCAAACCTATTCAAGATCCACTAACTGGACAGGCATTACTTTTTATAAACACCAAGTCATTTAAATGACTGGGATGAAGTGGCTCACATTTCTCAGGCAAGTCTCTCAAAAAGCAGGATGCTGGAACTGCACAACTGCCAAGTTAGCCATCAGAAACCAGAACTTCAAAATATGCCAACACAGAAGGCTCCTTTGGTCTGCTCACCCAATTTACTTTCTACAGGCATTGAAACACACCTCAAGGGTCAAAACAGGTTCCAGCTGAAGCAAAGAAAGATTTTGCCAAAAAAATCATATTTAAGCTTATCAGTTAACACAGTTAGTTCCCCAATTTCAACACCTTAATAGTACTTGCAACGGCTGTTCAGTACAGACATACTTAAAGGGCATATTCTTGGCCCTAACCTTACATTTTATGAAATCTACACCTAGGAAGGCTGCCTGCAAAATCCACAACACATGCACACCTGGCTTTACCTGCCATAACATGCCAGACAATACCATATAACATCAGCAGCAAAACATTCTAACAATTTCTGAACTCCAAATATGCTGCATCCTCATGAACTGAAGTGAAAGGGACTATAAAGAGATTTCTTTCCACTGATGTTCACTGCCTAGAGCCAAGGAGAATGCATAGTCAAGTAAACTGAATTTTTAGAATTCTCAAGGGATAAAATACCTTGCAAATCAGTTTACTCAAACTCTTGTCCCTTTAACTCAAAGGGATGCAAACAAAAGGACTTTAAGGTATTTTCAGGTGAAACTTTACCACAAAATTAATAGGTTTAATCGCATAGGAAGTGTCCTTGTGGATTTCTAATCCTTACAAAAATTTGATAAGAAAATGGGAGACCAATGAAAAAGTGGAAGTGGTAGCCTTTTTACAACACCTAGAAGTACTCCCTACAGTTCCTCTTCAAAAAGAACTATCTATGTAATAAAGAAGCTTCCTCTATGTTGTCTAATAAACCAATAAAGCAATAAATACTTCTGGGGACAGTAAAGTACAAATCAGTGCCTAACACTGATTTGGATCAAGGCTTTAGCTTTTTTTGTATTTCTGCTAGTGGCTTCAATGCGCATCACTTTAGAATACTGACAGACTGTGGGTCTTCTCACTGAACAGACGGATGTTTTAATTGCACTGAGGGGTTTTAGGTATACCACCACCACAAGGGAGCTTAGGCATTAGCTTTCCACAGCTACTGCTTTTTGAAACAGAGGATGTTCAGTCTGTGTATCAGAGACATTTAGAACGTAGAAAGGCTTGAAAAAAACATGGGGGGAAAAGACGACACACTATGGAATACCGCATTCAATAGCAGAATTCAACGCACAGCCATTCCAACTTCCATTCTAAGTTGGAATGGAATCTCTGGTGAGATTTATCATATCTGGACTTCAAATGTACTTAAATAATGGAAGCTAGCAAAGTGTATGCCAGAATTGGGAGCTGTAAGTTCTACTGTACTTACAGCTGTTACATACCAACAAGTATGCAAGTTACATCAGCATTCCAATGTTATCAACATGCTTCCTCCTTCACCACCATTTCAAAGGCCTTCATAGACGATATAGCCCTGGTGATCTATGGCTCTTTGCAGAAAATGTTATTAAAAGGTTGTTTTGTTTTGGTTTGGGTTTTTTTGTTCTTCTATTGCTGCATATATTGGATACGTCTTTCCTGCAATCATGAACAACACACTGCATACATTGACTGTTTTTTAAGTATTTTTCCCTGGTAGACTGTGCAGATGTCCAGTAGTTTCTCTCTCATTCAAACTGGAGCATATGCCACAATTTACATAGAGGTGTGAATGCTGTTGTGGCTCCCTGATTAACACTATTTAAATGACTCCTGAGCCAATCAGCATTGAGTGGAGCCTCACATAACAATAGGTCAGCACCATTGCACTAGAACCTCAACCTCACTTTACACTGACTTCATTTGAACAGAATGGGAACAGCCAACAGACCACAAAACACATGCAAATCTCTCACAAAATGCATTGAACCAGAGCAGCAAACCAACAATAATTCTGTTCTTCTAACCTGCCCACAAGAAAACAAATGTTGGAGATGGCTATTTACTCATGCTGGCCACACTGGAGAAGTTAAGTGTTTTGATTTAAGTACACTGAATGATTAATAAAGTCTGGCTTCCCACTGATGAGGGATTACGAAGGTTTCTTCCTACTACATGTGATACATAATCAATAGGGCACATTAGTCTCAATCACTAAAATGTAAATAAAACCTACATCAAGGTAGGAGGACAGTGGGGAAAAAAGAACACAGCACCTTACAGCTATAACTTGCTTCTCTTTACAGGGCTTGATTCTCAAATTTTTAATTACATTCTCAAACCCACAACCTCCCCTTCTCAATAGCATGTATTAAAAGAAAAAATAATTACACGTACATTACACCAAACAGTGCTCCAAAATCCAAAGATCCTCTTCTCAAAGTCTAGAAGAGACTTTTAAACAGCCCTGTTTGCTGAACTTAATTAAGATTAAGGGTTTGTAAGAAAGGAGCAAGAACACTTACAAAAGCTTATGTGCAGTTATTTGTTACCTTTATTATGAAGTAAGGCAATCTTTTTCTTTTGTGATGCCCATCCTCTAAACACACACAGATCTAGACCAGGGATGACAAATTCTCTTGGCCCCCCAGGCCAGAACCATACCCATCTCTGGCAGCAGGGTGAGTGGTACAGCATTAACTATTGTGGGGATGGGTGTATCACATGCCCCTCTGGTACCAGCACACATCCCCAGTGGGGCTCCATATGACAAAATTCAGCATCAGGTGCCAGAAGGAGCCCCATGGTCCGCATCTTTATCAACCTTAGTCTAGACAATTCAAGATATTCCACACCCTAGAATAGTGGTTCTCAACCTTTTCAGACTTGAGGCACCTTCTGTGAATTGAGCAGCACTAAACATCAAATACTAATTAATTTATTACCATGCTTATCTCCTTGCAGAGGGGCCAGACAGTGGAGGCAGGGGAGTGGCCAGGCAGAGAGCCTGAGCCTGCACTTATCTGCTTAGCTCAGAGGCGGGCAATTATTTCAGGCAGAGGGCCGCTTACCAGTTTTGGCAGACTGCTGAGGGCTGCATGGGTAGCCTCGCCCCTTGACAGGTGTCCTGCCCCCTGGTCACCATCTTGGGAGCAATGTCCCAGAGCCAGCACTGGTGGGGCCCAGGCTGGCAGGGGTCTGTGGAGCTGGGCTGGGCTGCACCAGCAGGGAGTGGGGGGAGCTGGCCCAGCTCCATAGAGCCCCTGCCGACTGGGACCCTGTACTCCTCTCCCACCCTGCTCTGGGCCCGGGACACCAGTGCAGGCCCTGTGCTCCTGCTGGCTCCCGCTCCCTCCCAGGCCCCCCCAGCCCGGCAGTACAGGCAGGGGGCAGCACACAGCCCCTACCCCCTACTCGCCAGCAGGGAAGAAGCTGGTGCTGAACGCAGGGAAAAGCAGCCTCTTGACTGCCCTGTGGCCAGCACTCCCTGCTGCAGGCACTCGCAGCCCAAGTGGGGCTGTCTGGCGCAAGCACAGGCAGCCCCATGCGGGCTGCAAGTGGCTACAGCGTGGGGCACTGGCCAGAGAGAGAGCAAGGGACCGCTTTTCCCCCCCGTGCTCAGCAGCAGCTTGTAACCTGCCCCCACTGTCAGCCTGGGCCCCGCCGGCTCTGGGCTCTGCCGTTGGGGCTGTGCGCAGCAGCAGCAGCTGCCACCCCCCTGCTTGCCGCACTGGGCAGTGTTGGCTGCTGCTGCCCACCCAGAGCTCACACGCTGGGCAGCCCATAGGCAACAGCAGCAAACACTGCCCCAGCTGGGGCTTCTGCCTGGGGGGGGCGGGGCCAGGCAGGCCCTACTGTTGTGGGAGCCTACTGGGCTTCCCCTGCGTCCTACTACCCTTGGTACCTGTCATTTTTTTACAGGAACCAAGGGCAGATGAATATTAATTTTCTACATTTTTTAGGGGTCCAGCAGGCCAGATAGAATGGCCTCGTGGGCTGGATCCAGCTCAACTAAGCTTTAGTTAAAACATTGCCACACCACCATTTTGAAGCACAGGTGGTAACTGCCACACTCCAGCAGACTTGATTAATCAAGGCACCCTAAGTGTCCAAACTTCTTTCCCTGACTACATAGCTAGAAAGGTTATTGTTACATCACTTCCTGATTGTTCTTTTAATCTAATCAAATCATTCCACTTGACACCAATATCTTAAATCTCCCCCAAACTGAGGCAAGAATAGGAAGATTGACATTTTGCATAAAATGGATTTCACTACAAAGCCAAACCCATTTTTCTCACAACTTTCTCAAAGGTCATGTGAGCAAGCAGCACTTTTTCCAAATAAAGTCTGACAACTCTGCGTGAAATTGAGGTTCCTAATTACAACTGACATTTCTCAGTATTATACCTGTAGGCAAATCTCCTCACTGAAAAGTGATACATTTGGTGACACCAACAACATAGGGGCCCCCACACTGGAAACCAGCAGGCTGAGCGATGCTCAATATGGAGCAGAGCCAGAAGTCCTGTCAACCTTTCAGCAGGCCCCAAAATGCTAGTTGTAATAGAACAACTTTGCAAAAATCAATTTCAAGATGTACATGGTTTACACAGTGCAAGAAGAAGTCCCAAATAATTTAAAATGCAACCCTCCTACACTTTCTATGACCTGGAGTCTCAAGCAAGACACTAAACCCTACACTGGTCTCTAAATTTTCACATCGTTTCTACTACAAGCACATTTTTCTCTATATTCAAATTTTAAGCAGTCAAGCCTAATGGGACACATTATGTTTCACAAGATTTTTTTTTTTTTTTTTTTTTTTTACAGAGCAATAAGGGATATTATATCATTTGTGCTCAAGAAGCACATTGGATCACAGCAACTCTTATGGTTTGAGGAATAATTTGGCAAGCCTGATCTAATTGGTCTCCCAGTTACACTGCCCCAACAATAACTGCCCTATGGATTCTTATCAAGGTCCACAATCTAGTATAAGAATACCTCAGTAGAAAGCTATTTAACCATATCCTTTTACATTAAGATTTAATATTTCAAATGTTAAGGAAAGGAAGTCTTTGTTAAAAATAGACTCCCACAGAGCATGCAGTTACATGCATGACTTGTCACTAATACCTGATCCTGCTCACACTAAAGTCAAAAGAAGAAGGATCAGGCCCTTGAGTGCTATTTCACTCCAACAACTTTAGCTGTGTAAGGTCTCAAAAAATATAACAGTGAACAAGTCAAACTTTCACAGGACCCTGGTGAAGCTACCTTAAAATGAGGAACGAGCATGCAGAAAGAGAGAGATGAGTAAACTAGAAGAGAGCTAACAAAATGAAGGGGACGGGGGAAGGTGAAATCAAATTTTTCTTTAGCACAATGTATTTTGCTATAAAAAAAGAAAATGTTAGATGACAAGTCTTCATTTTACTGATTTCACTAAAAGCTATCATTCCAAAGAAAAATGCAGAGATAGATAGATAGATAGATAGATAGATAGATAGATAGATAGATAGATTACTGGTGGACTATAAACAAACTATAACTCATCTCATATTTTCCCTCCCCCAACCAAAAGTTTTCAACATTTTTAAAAGGGATAAAATATAGTCAATTGCTTCCCCCCTTTCCTCCAAACATCTTTTAAGCATTTGGTTTTAGAAAACACAGATTTTATAATGCTCCAGAATTAGCAGAATCATTTTAAGATTTGATGATCCCCAGGTTCCCGCTATATTATGCAGCCTACTTGACATACAGAATAGTATATTTTGGCCTGGTAACCCCATAGGTTACTTCTTAACTTCATTTTGTACAGAAATGTTTCTGGCAATGCACAGTTTTAAGGATATCAAGGAAGCCACAAGATAAGATATGGCCAGGGATGAACATACATGAAGGAAAAGGCAAACATTATTTGTAGAGCACAGAGAGAGAAATCAGTCTAAGTTTATCCCACTTTATAGCAAAACAAACCCCAAATTCCTAAAGCCTACAAGAGTCATTTTGCAGAAAACTGTGGCCATAGCAACAGAACTCTTCCATCCATTGGGACAATCACCTGTAGAAAGATAGACAGAACACACTATTTTAGAGCATTCCTCAGGACACTGATAAAGCTCATTTGTAAACACATCTGCTTATTCCTGCCAGCATATCCCATGTGACAGCCTAGATGTACCTCCTTTTCCCACTCCCCTCAGGGCAAGCCCTTGTAATGCAAGGGGACAGAAAAGCAATAAGGAGGAATTCAGCAACTCAAATGCTAGTTTTTGCTGGTCTGGCCCACTGCCTTTTCACCTCTGTTGCTTATATTACACCTGTTTTCATAAGTCCATTACATACAGCTACTACAATTAAATGTCATCCAGCACTCCATCTCAGAATTGGTTTGTGCAGCCATTCTGTTACAAATGCCCTATGATAGAGATTTCATGCTTTAATCATAAACACAGTGTTCTGAAACAGGAGTTTCAAAAGAGAGGTGGGTTTTTTTGTTTTTTTAAGACACACTTGAACAAAATCCC
Source organism: Alligator sinensis (assembly GCF_000455745.1). Classification (NCBI taxonomy): domain Eukaryota; kingdom Metazoa; phylum Chordata; order Crocodylia; family Alligatoridae; genus Alligator; species Alligator sinensis. Next base: position 600,719 of record NW_005842620.1, on the reverse strand, counting down.
CCCAAAAGCTAGGCTAGTCAAAATGAGGCTGCATAATTCAAATGCAAAGTATTTTCCAATCTGATGCATGATATGCTATTTCACAATATTCAACTATGAAATATCATATTAGTTTGGGAAGCAGTTAAGTGTTTATGTAGCAGTGAGGTTAACTGCTTCCCAAACTATCACAATATCAATTGTGAACTGTATTTCACAAAATTCAATTGTTTTTAAAGTAAGGAAATTCAGCTTGCACAGGCTGTTATCCTTTATCTTCATGACATGTAGTATATTATACTAATAAACAATTACTTTAAAAATTTAACTCTAGCATTCTATGCTTATCACATGCATATGATTATAAAAAGATACATGCATTTAGGAATGTGTATGCATACACATTTTTTTATAATATCAACTAGGTATAGCAAATGGATTTGAACACAAGAATAAAAGGCTCTTGAGTACATTTAAGACTCTTTTATTCAATGTCCATAGTGTGAATTCTTCTTAAAAAGAAAAATGCAGACAGTTACTACTGCATTTTATAAACAAGCTTGCACATTCCCACTTCACTGTGGGAGTGGAAATAATGAATTTATAAAAGTAACATTCCCATCAAGCACATCTGCTGAATTCCACCCCCTATTAGCACAGCTGAAAAACATTCAGACCACCATCACCACCTGACAGCAAGAGCCGTTAGTGATTTTTTCATTGCACCCCTCCCCTCCCAGTCAACTCATGAACTAAATAATACTCCACCCTACAGTATGACAACAAGGAAACTTAAAGAAAGCAGGAGACTACCGGCTTGTGCATTATTATCTTCTCCCCTACCTCAGAAGTCTTCATTTTACATTCACTGGGATACAAAAAGCTGCTGCTTCCCTATTGTATTTCAATACACAGCAGAAAGAAAGTAGTCAGGTCTTGGAGTGGTAATGCCAAGATGGAGAGTAATGTCATTCTCACTCAACACCTAACAATAGTATCATGTTATAAGTACACACGCACACATACTTACACACAGAAATAAATTTAGTTCTCACAGGGACTGTGCATAGTTTTCTTTCTTTAAGGAAACAGATGGGTGAGGAAATACAAAGCAACTCTGCAACAGTATATCATGTTTTACATAAGTAACTTAACTAACAGCCTCAGAAATATGAAATTCTGTGCAGTTATAAAATTAACATTGTTACAACTTCTATCCCCTCTGCCCCTCCACCTCCCCAACTTCTGCATGGCAAGTCTCAAGAGCAAAATTTCTAATGTAAGAGCGGTGTTGTATTTTGGGTGTGTTGGTCTAAGGACATAGCCAGACAAGGTTCTTTGGGTAAATCTGATATTTTTTATTAGACCATCAAAAAGTTTTAGTTAGTCTAATAAAAGATACCAGATTTACCCAAAGAACCTTGCCTGCCTGTGTTGAAATCTGGGCACCTGACCAAGATTCTTGATAGATATGTCCTCCACTTATTTTGCATTTAAAATACTTTTACACTTTATTTTCTTCAGTAAAACCCCACTGCTATATAAACACTTAATTGCTTCCCAAATTAACACGAACGTATTTCTGAGAACTAAATGCTGTCACTAAGTTGCTCAAGTCGTAAGCTCCTGCTGCTAACCTGTACAAGTGCAAGCCAACCAAAGTGGTTTGCTACCCATTTCTCTAACCTTGTAAATTAGGGAGCCAAAGGCAAGTCAAATGGTTCAAAGCCAAATCCAGCAGACAGCTCTGCTAAACCAAGAAGAAACTAATTGCTATTATGCAAACGTATATTAGAAAGACAAATTTCTGTCATGAATCTAACAGAGAAAGACAAGTGCACTTCTACAAGAACGCAATACCTTACAACCAATTCAAACCTGAAGGGCAAATGTCAAATATGCCCTCATAGAAAGGAACACATCGCAAGGTAACCTCATGGACCCAAATATCATGCAGGATATGGACAAAACCCAGATTCATAAAAAGGAGGCTGGGGGGTGGATAATCACAAAAATTCACAGTGTAGTTAGTGGACACAGCAGAAACGCCCCACCTTTGGCTAAAGAAGGCTTTTTGAGGCAACCTTGCAAAAATTCATCTTCAGGCTGCTAGTGTCTGGAGTCTGACCCCAGAATCAGTTCCAGCTCTTTTCCCCCCCTGGGTCTAGTTTTGTTGCGCAGGGAATAAAATAAAGTTTCATTTTTCCTTTTAGAAATAAAAAGGAAAAAAAAAGTCTGGTAGGGCAGATAAATATGACAGGCTTTTGGAGATGGATATTACTAGTCTGCCCACAGGTTGGGGAAGGGGGGCAGGGGGTGGTAACTGTGCATGCAGATGTACACCTTGACCCTAGAGCAGCGGCCCTCAAGCCTTGAAGCACCCCCAGGAAATTCGAGGTGCTCCTTTGAAAGCATTTTGCAGTTTTCACTGCACTTTAGAGTCGGGAAAGAGAATGGAGCCCATCTTCTGTTGCCAGGAAGACCCCAACAGGGCAAAACGCTCTTGACACTATGGATTCCCATTTTGCAATCTCCCCTGAGAGAAGGGTCTCCTCCCGCGAGGTGCGTTAGACCCACAGAAAATTTGGGTGGGAAGGGGCTTCAGG
>NW_005842620.1:597595-598124 GCF_000455745.1 Alligator sinensis | reverse complement strand
CCCCCCCCCCCCCCCCCCCCCAGTCCCTTGCTCAAAGCATGACCCTCCCCAACCCAGGCTTCAACCTTAAATCCCCTAAGGATGGAGATGGCACCACCACTCTGGGCGTGCTCCGAGGCTCTACCAGCCTCCTGGGGAGGGAGTTTCAGGTGTCTACCCTCCGCTTCCCACAGCCTCGCTCCTTGGGCGGCTGCGTGCTGCCCCCCGCACTGTGGCACCCACGGGGTCTCTCAACCTGGCAGAGCCGAGGCCAGCCGGTCTCGGGGTCCAGGCCCTCCTCCTGCACCCGCCACAGGTCGCGGAAGCCGAGCTGCGAGAGGTAGTCGTTCTGGATCTGCAGGGGCCGCTCGTGGGCCTCCAGGCGGCGGCTGGTCTCGCCGTGCAGCTGCACGTACAGCGCCCCCTCGGGCGCGGGCAGCTCGGCCGGGCGCGGGGGCGGCGGCGCCTCGGCCTCCAGCTCCTCGGAGGAGGAGGACGAGGCGGACGAGGCGGCACTGCTGTAGGCGTCCAGGCGCCCGGAGGCGCTGCC
>NW_005842620.1:572272-596788 GCF_000455745.1 Alligator sinensis | reverse complement strand
CCTCCAGCGTCCCGGCTGAGGCGGTGTTTCCGTTTCTTCCCACTCCCGATCCCGTGGCTGGTCTCAAGCAGGGGCAGGTCTTTCCCACTTTGCGTCTCCCAAGCCCTTGGTTTCCTTTCTGTTCCGTCTGGGCAGAGCGCGGACCAGCTGTAGACGCTTCCTCCGCCTGACCGAAGGGTGTTTGTACCCGCAAAGAAAAACTTTTCCAACTTCTTTTCGTTGGTGGGGGCTGGTCTGAGAGGGACGCACTCCTCCCCCACAAGGCCTTGGTTTCTTTTCTGTTACATCCAGGCAGAGCACAGACCAACGGCGGACGCTTCCTCCACCTGACGACGGGTGTTTGTACTCGAAAGCTTGCAAAGAAGAATTTTTCCAACTCTTTTCGTTGGTGGGGGCTGGTCTGAGGCAGGCCTCCCTCCCCCAACAAGCCCTTGGTTTCTTTTCTGTTCCATCCAGGCAGAGCACAGACCAACGGCAGACGCTTCCTCCGCCTGACAAACAGTGCTCGTACTTGCAAAGAAGAACTTTTCCAACTATTTTAGCTGGTCTAATAAAAGATCTCCAATTTACTCAAAGAACCTTGTTTCTCAAAAGCAGTCCTGGCTTTGCAGGGAGCTGCCCCCCCCCCCCCCCCCATCTGTTGCCAGGTGTACGGTAATTATTGTATTTGTACACTCATTTCAACCCTTGTACAATGTACCAGCAACGATAGTAAAAGCACTCAAAATGTACGATGGTGTCCAGGTTGCAGCTGTATAGGTCTAGAGGAAAAAAGCAATCGGGGCTCATGGACAGAGGTGATATTTTTTATTAGATAAACAAGATTTACAATATTTTATTTTACTAGATAGCTTTTATTAGACCAACAAAACGTACAATCATTTTTGAGGGATATAGGTTGTGGCCATATAGCTGTAAGAAATGGACACAAACAGATCACAGAGCAACTCCCTCAAAAGGACTCTGAGGAACCAAGGGCAAAAATGTCCATCCTTTAACCTCCCCTGTGCAAAATTAAGTTTCTTTTCTACCTGGGAGAACTTTTACAATCTTTGAGTTCTCCTCAGCCTGACAAGGGTGTTTGGACCCAAAAGCTTTCAAAGAAAGAAATGTTTCTGCTACTATTTAGTCGGTCTAATAAAAGATACCACCTCTCGCCCGAGAGTTTTGTTTGGCAATAATTTTTGAGGCAGACAAAACTCTTGGGCGAGAGTCGATATCTTTTATTAGACCAAGTAAATAGCAAAGAATGTCTTTCTTTGCAAGCTTTCAGGTTCAAAGTTTTGTTCTAATAAAAGATACTGCTTCTAGTCCAAGAGTTTTATCTGCTTCTGCTTTTTAGACCAACATGGCTACAACCTATATGCTGATAACTTTTGATGTTTTTGTCTATTAGATGTTTCAACTTTGACAACCCAGTTCTCACTCTGTATTGCTCTTTGTAAGGTCCAGTGAGTAATATAAAGTAGATAAGACTTATTTGCATGCTTATTTGTATATTTTTTCAGTGTACAATAGTTTTTCAGCAAATATCATTTGAGCTTCTAATATGATAATTTCATATTGAAGACCTGGCAGCACTGCCCCCCACCACCAACTTCCATCCCGAGGCCCATGGGGCTGGGCTCTCTGCAAGCTCCCCTCATAGGGTTGCCAGCCCTCCAGGATTGCTTTGGAATACCCAGGAATTGGACTGCTGAGAGTCACCTGGGAGATAAATGATAGGACATTCATTAAATATTAAATGTTGAGTCCAATGTATACAGTAGTTCAGTGGGTTTTTTAAATGTAATAGTAATGTGTATTTGCCTTCCTGACGTAAAATCTACGCACTGTAATCCATAATTGATATATGCAAGCAGGCAGACACATTTGTGTTGTGTGTCACGGGCACGCTGGCATTCTAGAAACCTCCCAGAATAGATTCAAATAGAGTCAGCAACCCTATTTTTCAGTCTTCCAGCTGCAGCCCCTGTATAGAGCCCTGAGGCCTTGGGGACCAGATTAAGAGCCAAACACAGCCCTGAGATATACTCCCCTTTCCATGTCTCCCTCCAGCCCAGGGTTCTCAGGGGGTGCAGGACCCTGTGGTGCCTCCAGATCCTTCCAAAGCTGCCTCCAGATCCTGTCAAGTGTGCCGCAGGGATGTTAGCACTCTTAGGTGTGCAAACATGACTCACAAGATAAACGCAGAGATCCCACGTAGGCACACGTCATGTTACCAGCGTTCTACCCCGCTGTGCTCTTCCTGAGTTCTTTGCAACACAATTGCTCCCTTATTTTTCAGTAGTCAAAAAAACAAGTGGAAGAGCTGGAGCTTTCCAGGGGGTGCCTCGAGTCTATCAACAGCTGCCTCCAGTCTAACAAGGTTGAAGGTCATTACTCTACCCCCTTGAGACCCTCTCAGTCCAGAGGGCCTGGCCACAATGCAAGCTGGAACCCTAGGGCCCTGGTGCTGCCATGTACTGCAACTTTCTCCTTCACGTGGCTTAAGCTAGTTTTTAAACCTATGCTAGGACTTTGTCCCCAACTCCGTGGTTCCAAGGAATCTGAAATCTTATCAGGGGCTTTGTTAAAAATAGTTGATCAAGGCAACTATAGGGCTTGGGACACTGATACTGGAATCTATGCTTCACGTCACTAGAAATTCATCAGTGTTCACAAGTAATTGCCAGTTCATAGCTTCTTAGTGGCTGGTGTGAAGCAATATGGAAGTCTGTTCACCCCATCCATGCAATTAAAAAAATAATAACCCCTGCTTCTTTTCTTGGTGAAGAGGCCAAGGACTGAAAATGAAAAGGGTGAGCTATGCTTCTTATTCCTTGAGGATGATCAGAGCCAGGGGGAAACATAAATTTGTGAGGAAACTTGTGCAGCTGCTCTGTGTGTTTGATGAACAGAGACAAGACTTTGATTTTTTTTAAATGGATAGAAGCGACAGTGAAGCTGTACAATTTTCCAAATAGAATTTAAAAATATATATTACAATTGCAAAGACTGGATAGAGTTTAACCAAGCAAATGTATTCATTTTAATACTGTACAGACACAGTTCTTTGGTATTTACTTAAACAATCCTCTTCTGGAATTCACAGGTGGAGTTTTAGCTAAGTAATAATCAGCTAAATTATGCTCTAACTTTTTAACATACTTTTAAAATATGATTTATAAAGGTGTCAAGAAACATTTTGCCAAATATTTGTTAGAAACACCCCAGGCTGCACTAAATTGATAGCCTTTGGCAGTTAACCAAGTAACATCAGCATGATGGGGGACCAAAATTGAATCTTCCTTATTAAGAACCCTAAGGCCCCTGCTACACATTACATATTATGCAATCTACTGGTTAATCACACAATAAATCTCTATGGGTCACACATGCAAAGTAATTATCACACAATAAAAATGATTATTCAGGTATAAAAAGACCAAACTAGCTATAAGTTAGTGCTTGAAAATGTGTAACAACTCTAGAGCTGGTTTCATCCAGCTTTAGTTTGAATGTGTAGCAAGGCCCAGAAAAACAATGCAACATGAAAGTACAGAGTTACCTGTGAACTTATAAACAAGGAAATCAAAATTCACCCTTCACAATAATGCAGTCTTTAACGTTTGTTCATTATTTTGATCATCTTTTATATCTTGTATAAGTGTGTTACAGAGAAAACACATAAGAGGTCTTCCCTAAAGAATGTATCTTAAAAAACTATTTTATTTTCTATTAAATAGGTATCCAAATTATAGAACGAATACAGTAATTATTCTCACAATTTATTTTCACTGGGTGATAGCTGTCCCTTTGAACTGAGTGATTTGTAAATGAATTGCTCTGTCCTGAATCTGCAAAAATCTTGTCTATACTAACTGCAAGCAAAAGCTTCTTTGGAGTTATTTCTAAACTGAGTAACCAGAATCACATCCAGAAAGCAAATTAACAAAAGTTAAGTGCAGCACTCAGCCAGTAAAGGCAACCTTTGAAGGGAGTAATATACAGCAAAAGTGCGGCACTGTCCAGTGTTTCTGTCTACTTCTCCACTAGTAGTCTTGCTGTAAGTAAACTTTGATACTGTTGCTAAATTAGGATACATGTTTAAGAATGAGAGGCCTGTAAAGCACTAAGGGTAGACATCTAAGTGATTCCAGTTAACTTGCGAAGAATTGTGAAGGGTCAAGAAAAAGTAGACTATTGGAGATGAGAAGGTTTGAAAAGGAAGAATTTAATATTCATCAGCACTGACCCAGTGTATCTCGAGTGTGTTTTAGTAGCCTACTTTTTCTACGGAGAGAGAATTTGCCTACAGAGAAAAAGGCAAGTTGGCTTTACACTGAAACAGAAGCCAAGGAAACGATGTCAAATAAAGCAATATCATAATGTTTTTCTTTGTATAAAGCCTGTTTTCAAAGCAATGTTGGATTTCATCAATAATGATATGACTGAGGGGTTTTTTTGTTAAGTTCAGCTTGCAATTCCTCTTGTCATCTCTATGTGCAGTTGCCATAACTGTGAAAGCAAATTGGCTTTGAACACATACAAGTGACAAAGAGCCAGCAATTTGTGCCTGCACTTACCCAAGTCATGGGCTTAGTCACAGTGATTGCATGTATATGCATGCTCACTGCATATTTTGCTCATCTAAGGCCATGTTTTAAGTAGTAGTGTCCTGGAGCATGCCATACTGCTTTCTCCAGGCTGTCTCCTAAACTGGAAGCAATGTAGCAGTGGCACAGGGAAACCTGAGGCAGGCTAAGCAGCCAATCTACATCATGTGGCATGCTTAGGGGCATCACTGATGGGGCACAGTAAGTTTGTTGTGGAGATACACCCTGAACTTGTTAGGCTCCTTCAAGAGAGCTTTTAAGGAATTGCTTAAATCTACCCCTTATTCAGGGAAACTCATGACCATGTTTACTTTTAGCAACGCTGCAGTGGTGTTATAACTATGATTGTTGAGGGAATATGCAAGCAGCAAGATTTGCTTTGTCTGTTTTCAGTTTATTTTGTTGGACAACTCTATAGAGGGAGAGATTTAATTTAATTCAATTTAAAACACTGATTTATAAGTTGCATTTAAATATAAACTTTTACTTCAAGTTGTCCAGTCTTAAGGGTGATTTTGGGATAGGGATGCTTTCCCAAACTGAGGCCTAGGAAACAAATGCTACATATCATGTAACTGACTATATTTGCAGTTATATCTTCAGGGTGTGGGGGTGCACACTGAAATTTTGTTTGGTATATACTGTTTCCAAACCCCTAAAAGTGTTTTAATGATAATCTATCCACATTTTCAGATCCAAAACCTTTTGCAGGTAGAAAACCCTGAGCCATTTACAGTACTTCATACTACTGCAGATTTCTGAGCACTATACTGAAGGATGGAGCAACATAATCAGAGTAGAGTCCATAGGAGAGCCATGTGCATGCTTAGAGGTTGAGAGACTAGGCCTTATAAGGAGAGGGTGAGAGGCATGGGAGAAGCAAAGGCTCAGGGGTGACTTGGTGGCAACCTATAAGTATATAAGGGGGTTGCATCAGAAACTGGGAGAATGTCTGTTCGTCAGGGCATCCCAAGGAAAGACAAGGTCTAATGGTCACAAACTGCTGGAAGACCATTTTAGGCTGGACATAAGGAAAAACTTTACTGTCCGAGTCTCCAGAGTCTGGAATAGACTCCCCCCAGAAGTGGTGTAAACACCTACTCTGGATACCTTTAAGAAATGCTTGGATGCTTATCTTGCTGGGGTGATCTGACCCCAGCTGACTTTCTGCCCCTTGGGCAGGGGGCTGAACCCGATGATCTCATGAGGTCCCTTCCAGCCCTAAAGTCTATGAAACCTATTAAATTCCCTATTATTTCCCTATTGCAAATGGAAAATATGGAGTAACAGACATAAAGTGTTCCTTCCAAGGTCACCTACTGAGTCACTAACAAAGCTAAAAGTGGAGCCTAGTTCCCCTACATCCCAGAAGGAAGATTTAGGTCATATATGTAACACTTCTTTTTTGCTCTCTGAATGAGAACCTGGTCAATAAATTTATCTGGCTTGGCTGGCTGGGCAGAGTTCCTATCAGAGTTTTAGCCTAGCTATGTTGATTATTGGGACTCTTAAGTAATGCAAGTCTCTCTCTAACCCAAGAATGTAGGCTCTCCATCTTGCAAAGTTTCCAGTTCTCAACAGGCATGGGAGTTTGAGGCTCAGACTAATTTCTCTTATATAGTTAGAACATACTGCTTTCAATAAAATTTCCCCAAATAGTAAATATTGTCAATTGTATTTTTGAGAACTCTGCACTGCAAATATGTGATTCTTCCTAAAACACACAGGCTGCAATGTGTTATCAGTATATGGAAGCAGGTTTGCATCAACAAATATAAGGCGGCCACACTCATTTTCACTACGTCTGTTGCTCCCAATACCAATATGAAGATCTTGATCCTTTTTCACATCATATGCATAGACAGAGATTTAAAAAACTAAACATCAGGTCATATACATTTTCTCACTTATTCAAGACAATCAGCAGCTGAGGAGGAGTTGTGATACTGCTGAAAACAAAACCTGAAGAAATAAACTAAGGAAACGAGTCAGCTTTATTCAGGGTATTATCTACAGTTGTATATTAGATACAATGCCAAGCAATCCAAAATATCACTTTAAATATTACCTTAAAATAAAAGCAACACTTATTCAAGATTTTATTTTTATTTTGAACTAACCAAATCTCAGATCCAGACTTCAGAGATGAAATCTTAGTTAGAGTTCACTAATCCCCTTACCCAGACATCTACTTCTCAATCTTGAACTACTGTTTTATTTTTCTTTTAAAGGAAACATATTTAATTTCCTTTGAACATTAAAAAACTAAAAGTCTCTCTTTCAGAAGCTTATCATTAATTTTTCTCAGTTTTTGTTTCACACATTTGCTTTAAGAAAACCACATTTGTTGTAGTTCAGAGTCCTACAACTAACTCCTGGAAGTACAAGTTCATCATCATTAAAATAGAACAGTATTCATATGGATTCCAAAAGCCATAACCCAAGGCAGTGACTTAAACATGGCTGTTCTGAACAGTTACGACTGGCAAATTTGGAATGACCCAGGATGTATAGCAGTTTTTTCAACAGCAGCACCATTGGCAGCTGTTTCATTTAGTATACTCCTCTGTGGAAAGAAAGAATCCATAAACATCCTAAATCATTCAGCTCACTGTATTATTAAAAAGGGAGTTTGTAAATAACGGGTTTGTTATACAAAACCATACTACTCCATTGATATCTGGCATGTCTTTCAGAAATTCCCCTATTTGAAATATTCATTGAATACATGTTGATGTGAAAGTACATGCATCCGAAGGAAAAATGTCAGGGATACAACTGGGACATAGGCAGTCAAGACTTGATGCTAGTGAGTCACAAGCTAGGGGAGCAGGAGTAGGTAGCGTCAGGAACCAGAAGCAGGAATCTAGACTGAAACAAGCAAGGAAGATATGAGCAAAGCAGTCCAAACTGGAGACAAGAGACCTGAGCTGGAATCAGAAACAAGGAGCCAGAAGGCAGGAACCAGAGACCAGAACTAGGAACCAGAAGCCCAGAGCCAGACAGATAGACACGTGCTTTGAGCAGGGGGTTGGACTAGATGACCTCCCAAGATCCCTTCCAACCCTAATTTTCTACTATAGAGGAGCCCGCTAGGAACTGAACAGAGCTGTGGTTTTTGGCCCTTCCTGTAAAAATAACTTGGGCCAGGAGTGGTAGTTTAGACCACTGGCATCCAGGCACACTCAAGTAACCATGGACAGCTGAACTGAGGATTAATTAGCTTGCCCACTACTCCGACTCTTCACAGCATCCCCCTCTCTCAGGGACCTTCCAGGAGCCTTAATACTAGGATTCAGGTTCTCGTGGTTTCCACAATTCTGGGGACACAACTAAGCCAGGCTTTTGGGGCTCTGGGGACACAACCACAGAAGAACCTGCACAATTCTGGGAAAGCTACTCCACTGTCAGAGGTATGGCCAGGACACAGGCAGTCAGAACTTGGCACTAGTGAGCCAAAAGGCAGGAGATAAAGAGCAGACAAGATCAAGAGCCAGCAACAGAGGTCCAGACTGGAGCAAAGAAAAAGGCGCCAGCAGGCAGGAACCAAAGCACACCCATACCCCAGAAGCTCAGAGCCAAACAGGTATCTGCTTTGTTGAGTAACCTACCATATGCTGAATGAGTTGTTGCTGTTATAAGCAGACAGCCATGCCCTAACTGGGGCCTGCTGGCAACCAGGCCCACTCCGGTAACCGGGACCATGTGGGGGTCTCATTAGCCTGCCTGCTACTCTTGCTCCTGACAAGTTTTAATATGTTTATTGATCGTCTTTCGCTGCTGGGTGCAGACATTCAAAAAGCCAGAGGCAGAATTGATCTAAGTTGCCTGGTTTTCTGCAAGTGGCACAGTTTAGATTGGACTCAAACAAAACACAGTTGCCCTTGGGGGAGTGGCAAATCTTAGACCAGGTTCCACCATTTTCAGACCAGTCTGTGTGCGCCATGCTTCTGTTCTGTTATGTGTATAGACTGGTTTTGTGTGCTGAACTTCTATTCTGTTATGCATATAGACCGGTTTCTGATCACTTATACCTGTAAAAGTATAATGTCTGTACCTGGCCTATTTGTGCAAGATGCCTATCATTTAGCTTCCAGTTGCATCTATGGTAAACACCCAGAATCACTGGCAAAATCATCAATTAATCATTTCTATTTGATTTCGTAGACACATCAAATATACACCATATTAAAAGATATGTCAACATAAAAACAATATTCACATTTAGATCAATTAAACAACACGTATAAAATAGCCAAATCATGAACACTGAAATGGTTAGTGTAGCTCAGTCATTTATGCGCAGTCATTAACGTTAGCAGACCAGGGTTGTGAAAGACTGAAGATATGGCAGTCTTAAGACTGGAAGTTATTCATCATGATGTGCCTCACGTAGTAAGTGTTTGCTGCATTTCACTGTGTGAGAACAAGGGAAAGATTTCGGAGGGTGGCTGGGAACAGGAGGTAAAGCCACTATGTGAACATCGCAGACTCCAGGAGGTTACCTCTGTATATGTTCTGGCTGGTCAAAGAAACAGTCATAGGTACATTGTGTTCCTATTTTGAGACTTGAGGTAACTGGTGGAAATGGATGTTTGTATCCAAGGAAATGTACATGTTTTAAGTTTTGATTCTCTCAGGAAGCATTAGTGTGTGTGGGGAAGTGAGAGAAGTGGAGCAGGTTTTGCAGTTTGTGAATTGAGCTAGACCTCCATTGAACTTTGCAGTTGAGTTGCACAAAGATTAATTTACTGAGCTAACTAGTTAATGCACTACTTCCTGCATAAAAAACAAGAACAAATTAAAGTCTGGGGTGTAAACTTATCACACATGGAACCTTTGACAATGCTACAGGGCACCTCATCTGCACAAGTGGCCCTCTGTGGCCCTCTTTTGGGACAGATTCACTAGTTTCTGAAATACAAAATGTCTAGTTTTCTCCCCCGCCCCACAAATTTGTCAACCTCGCTGTGGACAGCAACTCTTGTTGCTGCATGGGCTGTGGCATTGCAGATGGTAACAGAAATTAAAAAATAAATGCATTCTTGCCCCACTCTTAATTCTCCATGACAACCATGATAAAAATGTTTCTTTTCTCATAGATTTGGAATGTCTTCTGCATCTTCTCCCCTACTCTTGTGTTTACATCGAGCTGGCAAAATATTTTTTCCATCACTTCACCCTGTTCTAGGTTCACTTTTTTAAAAGGCTGGCTGTTTGGGTGGTGGCACTAGTAGCACTGCCAACTCTCGTGATTTTTGGCATTGTTGTTAAAGTCTAAAGAAAAAAACTAAGTTTTCCACATTCCCGAAGCACAGACTTTAAGAACAATGCCAAAAATAATGAGAGCTGGCAATACCACACTAGGTTTTCCTGTGTGTAGGATAAGTGGGGGTTTGAAAGACAGTAGGTACATGAAATCTTGGCTTCTATGGAAGTTGAGGGCAACTGGCAGGTTAGATAGCACAGGTACATACCCATTGCCTGCTATTATGTCAGAGGCGGGGCCCTGAGCTGAGTCCCCAGGAAGCATTAGAACAATCTTGTTTAAAAACTCAAAGCAAAAACCAAAATAAGAGAGCCCTGCTCTTTGCTAAGATGGCATCCCCGACCTGGTTCAGGAGAGGACAGGAAACTTAAGTGAATAATTCTACGGGTATGAACCCACATAACAGTTGAACAGTTCCAAAGTGTCACTGATTGGGAACCAATTCAGAATTGCTGCAGGAGGTTTGAACCACATTTAAACTGGTCTAAGTGCTGTGTGTGTCCATGGCCTAAGAGAGCTGTGTTCCCTGATAATATGTATGCCAACACAAGCAGCACCTTTGCCCTAAGTTCTATGGTACCTACAGATCAGCATAATGTACACTGCAAATTTGATAGCTTTTGGATCTGACTGCTCCAAACCTAAAGGTATTAGCACCTTAACATCTCCATGCATTTTTTAAATGTTTCTCAACTTGGTTTGGGTTGTTTACCACAAGAAATCTTGACTTCCATGAGAGTTGGGGGCATTCCTGACCTGTGAGCCAGTGTAGCCTTGCTATTGCTTTATTTTCTTCCTACATGTGCATCCACAATAAACATGCTTCCTACTCAGTACCATTGGTTTTTAACCTTTACAATGCCAACATCTTGAGTGGGATCCCAAGGTAGTAGTGTTAGTGACAGAGACGGATGGAAAAGAGGAAGCAGCTTGGAAGGGAAATAAGAATAAAAACTGGAGTAGATGCAGAGAAAAGCCATGTGGGCAGCAAAACGGAGAACTTTATAAAGAGATGATTAAAGGAGGCTGGCATTTTCAGTTTACCAAAACAAAAGCTGTGAATGAACTGTATTGCTATACATACCTCCAAGAAGTACATGTTTGAAGAGCTATTTAAGCTAAAGGACAGTGTTGGCACAAGGGCAGCCGGGTATAGACTGATCAAGAACAAATTTGGGCTGGAAATTAGGTCTCCAGTCATCAAAGGAGTGAGGCTCTAGAACAGTCATCCAGCAGGAGTATGTGGGCATTAAAAACAAACATAAAAAACAAAAAGAAAGAACTGGTTTTCAGATGGAACTTGATCATCTTATGAAAGGGATTATCTGACCTTAACAGGGGCCTAGATGTAAGGACTTAGCATGTTTTCTAAATACCAAGAATGTATGTTCCTGGGATAGAGACAGGTGTGGCCACTGGTTGTAGGATATGACACTAGAGGGAAATAAAGCTTTAATGTTTTAAGTCTCTGGCACAGGTGCCATTTTGAATGTGTTGGATGGGGGGTAGGCTAAACAGGAAAAGAATTAGTGAGACTTAAGATAACAAAAAATTCTGACATACTTAAAGGTGAGCTATCTAAAGTTATTTTAACATAACATTCCAGCACAAGTGTAAATTATTGCAAAGTTTATCAGTATCTCATAGATTTCATAGACATTAGGGCTGGAAGGGACCTCGGAAGATCGTCAAGTCCAGCCCCCAGCCCGAGGGGCGGGAAGTCAGCTGGGGTCATAGGATCCCAGCAAGATAAGCATCCAATTTTCTCTTGAAGGTGTTCAATGTAGGTGTTCAACGTAGGTGCTTGAACCACCTCCAATGGCAGGCTATTCCAGACCTTGGGGGCTCGGACAGTAAAGAAATTCTTCCTTATGTCCAGCCTGAAACGGTCTTGAAGTAGTTTATAACCGTTCGACCTCATCATCCCTTGGGGCGCTCTGGTGAACAAACGTTCCCCCAGATACTGGTGAACACCCCTGATAAACTTATAGGTGGACATCAGATCACCCCTGAGCCTGTGCTTTTACAGGCTAAAGAGTCCCATAGCTCTCAGCCTGTCATCATAAGGTCTGTTTTCCTGACTTCTGATCGTGCGCATGGCTCTTCTCTGGACTCTCTCAAGCTTTTCCGCATCATTTTTGAATTGTGGGGCCCAAAACTGGACACAGTACTCCAGCTGCGGCCTCACCAAGGCCGAATACAAGGGGAGAATGACGTCCTGGGATTTACTTGAGAAGCATCTATGGATGCAAGCCAGCGTTTTGGTCACTTTACTAGCTGCAGCATCGCATTGAAGGCTCCTGTTCATCTTGTGGTCAATGATGACCCCCAAGTCTCTTTCTTCCGTAGTGCTAGCCAGCATAGCACTGCTGAGCCTGTGAGGATGCTGCAGGTTTTTCCTCCCAAGGTGGAGAACCTTGCATTTTTCAGTGTTAAACACCATCAGGTTCTCATCTGCCCATTTGCTGAGCCTGTCCAGGTCAGCCTGGATCGTCCTCCTGTCTTCAGGTGTGGAAGCTTTGCCCCAAAGTTTGGTGTCATCAGAGAACTTGGCCAGTCCACTTCAGATCTCGACTACCACAACTTTGAAAGGCAATGTTTAGTCCAAGAACACCGGAGTCACCATTGTGGATCAGATCATTGTTCCATTTAGTTTATCTCTGTAACCAACACTAGCCACTGACTTTTCCCCCCAAGGCTTAATGAAAAGGCACAAGAAGCTCTGCAATAGGTTGCTTTAAGATTACCAGCCCAAAGGAATATTTTTTCCCAAAGCCTTATGGTTAGAAATTAGCTTATAGGTAGAAATTAGTAGGGCATACATCCCTTCCAAAACTAGTCAATATTATTGGTGTAGTATTATCCTCTTTTCTCCTGTTTTTTTTTAATTCTGCTAAGATCTTGACTTCAGTGATATTGTGGACTAGTGAATACTGCCAGGCAATTATGTTTTCTGGGAAAAGGGCCTCCTTTGATCCATTTTGAATTTGTTCTTGTTATGTTGTTAAAAGAAGAGCAGCAAATATATGAGGCGTGTTTGTTGGAGGCTAGGATATCTGCCCATGGCTTGGAATTACAATCGAGAAAGGGTAGGTAAGTTAAGGGCTCTGCTTATTCAAACTCAATGCTAATTAAATTATAAAATTTAAATTCTCGTCCTTGGGCATTGTCCCAGGTAAATTAGTCCCTTGCCACATACTACAAGTGCTCTCCATTTCCATAGAAGTAAGTAAACTGAATTATTCCTCTCTCACAGGAAGTATGCAGTGTCATTTTTTTGCTGCCAGGAAAAAAAGCAACCCAAATACACAACCCACAGATTTCTCTTCTAGCAGGTTTTTTTTTGTTTTTGAAGGAGCATCTTTAATTAAAAGGAAATAATTAGACAGACACATTTAGTCCCTTTTTCCTTCCCATAAATGTTATTCAAAAACAGATTAGATTATATGATTACTAAGGTTCAGTGCAGAAAATTCCTTCTTCGGCAGGAGAAGGGAAAGAATGACACTAGGATATGTCATTTCCAGATTCTCTGACACATTGGGATCATCAACTTACTTTAAAACTGCTTTTGAACAAGGAAAAACAACGTGCATAGGAGTGATTATTTTTAGTGTTTCTGCACTTGAACAGATGTTATGGGTTCAGTTGTGCCAGTAGGTAGTTATATTACATTGCTTTGAAAGTTTTCTTATCTGACTGAAAGCATGCTTTGTTAGAAAATTCTTCTCTGTGTAACAAAATAAAGCCTGACAGCTGCCTTCAGCAAGCAAATTCCTCATTTTGGACTATCTTCCTAACATAATTGCAAACTGCATTCAAAATACAACTGAATGTAATAGTGTTTAATATGCAAAATAAAGCATCTATATACACAAGAACATCCCACGTAATAACCCAGATAATTATCTAACATGCATAATGCAGTTGGTCCAATAAAAGATACCACCCACAAGAATTCTTAACACTTGAATATTTCCTGGCCCATCATGGCAACAACATCAGCCCAACAGTACCATAATGTGCAAAACATTATTTATAGTATGTTATATTGTTCAATATAATAAAGCAGATAAATGTTCAGATAATAAAGCAGGGTTGAATAAATGTAATAGAAACAGATTAAACATTGCAATATTCTAAATGGAAAATATACTTGTTGACAGTAGTAAAGGAAATGTGTAACCAAGTATTGGCTTGAAGGAAGGGAATACATATATCTCCATCTACTGGAACTCTTTATTTTTGTTAATGCTAATTAAGCACATTTTATATTAGAATACATGACTGTTATTTCAGTTTGGACATAAATGCGTTACTATTAGTATCTGGAGCACTTTCATTTAGATTTGAATTTTGTAATTTCCAAATCAACCCATGAAAAAATAAATGTGTTGGATTTTTATTGAAAAATAATGTAATGGGGGAAAATCATAGACAGCTCTATAGTATGGTGATTAAGATATTAAAACATTTTTAAATATTCTGTATGAATCAATGAGCAGATTGGACATCAGTATTGTTGGAAAGATATTTTCTGCTAGGTTTGTATTTAGGCTCCCGATCTGACCTAAGAGTTATCCCAGAATACTGTGATTTCTTACTACCATTATGTTTGGATTGACACTGAGGGTTCAGCTATACCTACACTTTGGGAACATTTTAACCATTTGGGGCTGCAAGAGATCGTTAAACTTTTTTTTAAGGAAGCATGTATCAGAAACAGCAGCCACCAAACAAGACATGCATCTTCACCCAAAGCGAAGTTGGAGGGACATTACAGAACATGAGGGGGTGGGGTGGGGGGTGTTCAGAAGAGACAATTCAGGTGGAGAGGCTGAGCTCAGAATCACACTATGAAGAAAACCTAAACAGTTCTGGTGTGTCACCCTGGAAAGGTGTGGGAACAGGGGAGGAGGGTCAGCTGGAAGGCTGGCTGAGAGTGGGGAAAACAGTCTCTGCTTAGTTGATTCTTCCTCTGCTCAGGAGACCAAGTTTTTATACATTCTTATAATTAAACTGAAATGCAAAGAAACTTGATTATTACCCATTTCTCCACCTAATTGGAAAACCTAGGAGACATTTGACTTTTGGTGAACTGCTTGGGTCAAAAGGAGTAATGTTATATTCGGACTCACTTGGCAGCCATTAACAGTGGTTTGAATGAGAGGTGGGTCAAGCCCTGTGTTACTTGCTCAAAAACAGCCACTAATTCTTTTCTTTTAAATATTAGGACAGACATTCTGTGCTCCTGCAAATGAAACAGGTTGCTAAAGCTGTCTTCATTCTGAAGTAAGAATCCAAAACACAGTTCTAGCAACATAGAGAAATGTAGGATGGGATTTTCAAGAGAACTCATTATTAAACAAAATCAACAGGAATTGTTTTAAGGAGGATTAGCCCAGGAATGCTTCCAGAAATCCCAACAGTAATATTTTGGTTCATTATGTCAGGATAGTCTGGTGTAACATAGATAGATAGATAGATATATACCGATACATAGATATATATCTACAAATCGAGGAGACATCATAGAGAGGCATTTAAAAAGTTTTCCCATACCACTCAGCTACTGAATCTCAAACTTGACCTGCTATGCTTCTGCCCCTGTGGTTACAGGCCAGCTATGATGACGTGTCTTAAGCTGAAAGGCTATTTTGTGAATCAAGGAACAGCTTGATGCATTATAGTTTGTGATCTGTTATGTGTTGGGCCTGCATTTCCATAGGTGAAAAGCTATTCATCCACTGTATCTCTCTGCTCTTCAGATAAATATCTTACAGAAGACTTGGCAGTTTTCAATTGAAAGAACTCTGCCCTGCAAAAACAAAACATTCAAAACACTTCTCCAACTGCATATATAAATTAGGAAGAATTTTTGAACTCTGTGGATGGTTAAAACACTGAAACAGAGCATCTAGGGAGGCCATGGAATTTCCATCATGAGAAGTTTTAAAGGGAAGGCTGGACGAAGATTTGGCTAGGGCGATTTAGACAGGGATGATTCTGCCTTGAACAGGATGTTGGAAAAAAATGATCTAAGTTTCCTTCCAGCCCTATTTTTCTATGATTTCATGGTTATACTTGATGAGCAAATCTGAAGATGGCTGCAAAAAAATTATGAACTAAGCAAACTGACAGAAATTGGCCAAAGTTGTATTACAAATGAGGTAAAAAAATATGTTAACGAGAATGTACCTTGTTTAAACTTATCAATATGCACACTCACACCACATACACAATTTATATTAAATTAGTTATAGTCTATGAATCAGAGAAAAAAAAATCAGTAGTTTTCTTGCAATATAATTTGTAGCAAGTTGTAACAATTTCACCCTGCTTCTCTGTAGAGTTTTTACAGAGGGCTGTAACAAATGACAAGTCACATTAAGATTATTATTTTTAAAGAAATATTCTTGAGGGAATGTGTTAGTAAATGATGAAGTAATTCCAACTAAACTGCAATTATCTAAACAGATTATTCAAGAGTACTTTGTGATTCATCATGCCTGCTTTGTTAGCTTGCTGCAGGAATTTAAACAACCTTTGCAATATAACAGCAGTGTTGGAATCTGCACAATACCTAATTGCAGCATTGTAACAGCAGGCCCTGAAGAAAGGATTAAGGGAGAAAAGGTTAGAGGCAACCTAATTATATTCACGTTCAGGGTTACACCTTTACTATAAGGGGGTATATAACATAAGATGAAAGGCCTACAGAAAAAAAAATGTGTCCAAATATTCAATTTCAGCATCTAAGTAGACCTGAAAAGTTATTTTTATATAGGTTGAAAATGGTTTCTATGGGGTTTTAATGGAAATATCTTAAAATATTTAATAGCTAATGCTCACATTTACCTTATATAACTCAGTGCCCATGTGGCATCATGTAGAAGTGCAGTTTACATTATCTGTGCATGTTCTGAAGTGTACATATTTACTGTGTAGGAAAAACAAGATTGATCTCTTATTCTCAAGCACGTTTATAATGTCTGTACAAATGAATGTAGGGCATACCCAATCAGGATCAATATTTATGCAGCCTACTTTAAAGGGAGCTGCTTCAGAGCAGCAGGGGATCTTGTAATTTGTTTTCCTACAATTTCTTTATTCCCTTTGCATTTCATTCATTTGCATAATATTCTGTTTACTACTGATTAAACAGTTATTCTGAAATTAGATCACTTCAGCCATCTAGAAAATGGGATGCTGTCCTAACACACAACCAAAATGCTATTTCTTAACAATGTGAGCATCCGTCAACAACCAATTATGAGGCCTGATCTAAAGCCCTCTGAAGTCAAGGAAGGTGTCACATTGGTTTCAGTGATCTTTTAAATCAGGCCTAAAGTGCAAATGTGCTTGATTTGTGCATGGTTATTTTTATACTATGCAACCCCTTACATTTTAATTCATTACAGTCTCTACCCCCATGATTCGCAACTAGGGTGCCATGGCATAAGCACCATTAGGTGTGCAAACACTTGCCTGTGATTCACAAAATATGCTCAAAGATTTGAAACAGGAATCCAGTGTCAAAAACATTTCTGACCTGCTGTGGGTTTTCTCAGTTCTTTGCAACCGAAGGACTGCTTTATTATTTTTTCATACTAAAAAATGAGTGAAAGCAGAGCTGCTATTTTTCAAGGGGTGTCTTGAGTCTAACAAGGATTACCTTGAATCTAAAAAGGTTGAGAACTACTGCTCTACCCCGTACCATATAGCTGTCCACATGCCAAGAAATTTCAGTTACCAGAACTTTTGATTCCTTTCCTAAACATAGCTCGACCCACTCACCTTTGGTCCCCTCTGGCTGCACTTATAATCCCACGATTAGGCATTCCGTTAAAATACATTTCTAAAATTGTATTTATGTAATATTTCAAAGACCTCTTCTTGCATATGTTCTCTTTATATTCAGTCACCATTAACATTGTTCTGCCACTTCATGTAACCGATTAGGGAGAAGAGTGGAAACATAATGATGGGCAAAAGGGATGTCTGAAATTAACCTTAAATCCATTTTCCTCCAATATGCTGAATGACTGAAGTAAAATAGATGTTATGCATAAACAACCATGAACATTGGAGGTCTTATTGAAAATCCCTTTCCCTTTCTTGCTCATGATGTCATTAATTCACTGGTTCTTTGGTTATGAGCCCATACCAAAGGAGAGACTAAGATTCACCTTAGAGTAGCACTCCCTACCCATCATTTCTTTGAAAAAGCAAAAAAAACCCCACAAAATATCTCAGACTTTCCACCTTTAAAAGAGGGCATTAGGCTAATGTTCATTTTTCCCTCTCTTTGCAAGTCACTTAAGATCCTTAAAGAGCTTTGGGATCCAAGAGTGAAGGACACTGTATAGGATTGCAAATGTTTTTAAGACAACTTGAGGAGGTACTGTATTTGGCAGGCAGTAGCCTTATTCCAGCCGGAATAACTGTGAAACCTTCATTAAACACCTTAGGTTGTAAGAAAAATTATTTTTAATGTTTTTAAATTTAATATTAATAACTTCACATAATCCTGGTGCTCTGACTGGACAAATCAATATGATTTCAATACAGTAAGACATACTTCAAGTCCCCTCCATATAAATTATTCCCCCTTTTTGAGACGCTATCAAGAAGCAAGCATTTTAAACTCTAGGTTATTAATAATTCTCGATATTCATAGTTGCAATGATAAAAGGCATTATTAGAAAATACAGTATATTGAATGCTGTTATAAATATTTTCATTTTTAAAGTAACTAACAAGGAAATAACAACCCTGTCACTGTTATGTTAACAAAGCATCTCAGTTACTCAATACTAGAGGGCTTTTTCTTCTATATTTGACATTATGATAAAATGCCTCTCATTAGCTCTTGAAAACATTAGGCTTCAAAATGTAATTTACAGTACATAGTTCATATCACTGATAGAATATAAATAAGTGCAACCTATATGATATACAGAATTACAGAATAGAATTACATTACTTAAAGGGCCTCTGTCAAACTTTAAAAGATTTTCAGTCTTAATTTTGTTGCTAAGTAACAAAGCAAAAAGTCTGAAATCTTGTTGCAAATCTACCTTTATTTTCAGGTTCCCTTGCACAAGTACATTGGAAAAACAATGGTCATAGTGAGGGCTTGCATTGCAAACTCTTCCTAGTTTATCATGAATCTTACAAGAGTTATTCTTATTTTGTTCCTAACAGTTTAGCCTCTGGAGTCCTGTGATTAGGTGACAGCTCTACTTTTCTTTTCCCTCTTTTTCCTTTCTTCTGTTTTTTAAAAGCATGTTTCTTGCCTTCTTACTGATAAGGAAAAGCCTGAAAACATGATCATGGCCCACAAAAGCTCAAAGAATACAAGGCAAAGGAGGATGACCACAGTTTTCTTCCCTAAAGATCCCTGGATTTTTCAGCTAATCTCATGTGCCTTTAGAGCAGTGATTCTTAACTGGGGTACCACAGCACTCAGAGGTGCCTTGAGATCCTTTCAAGGGTGGAACAGGGTTACATGCAATGTTAGCACCATTAGACATGCAAACTATTTTCTAGATAAACCCAGAGATTTCAAATAGGAATCCATAGTTTTCAAACCATTCTGATTTGCTGTGGTCTGAGTTCTTTGCAACAGAAGAATCTCTATTATTCTTCTGTAGTAAAAAAAGGCATGAAAACTGAGAGCTGGCATTTTCCAAAGGGTGCCTCAAGTCTAAAAAGGTTGAGAACCACTGCTTTAGGGTCTGATTTATGATCCGATTTGAAGTACTTTTGGCTGTCAATCCTGGCTCAACTTCTGCTGGAGTTCATGAACAAAGTCTACACAGGCTGAGCCCCAGAAGAACATTCTAAAAGGCAGACATATTATGGGGCACATGCAGGTTTGTTAATGCATTTTGAGAGCCAATGTCTAGCCTACCGGTGATTAATTTTATTTTATATAGCAAGGAGTTTTCCCCAAACAGGATGCGGTAGATCCGATAAACTCAATTCCTTCACTTAAGGAAAGTCATAGAATCATAGAGCAGTAGGACTGGAAGGGAACTTTATAGGTCATCTAGCCCAATCACCTGCCTGAAGCAGGATCATCCCTATCCAAGTCATCCTATACAAATCCATTGTCTAACCTCAGGCTTTAGGCCTTCTCTACACAGGGTTTTAGAGGTGGGGATGGTAGGGTGGTCTGCTGGTAAAATTTCTACTAGAAGACAACTGTCTCTGAAGGAAATTGCTACGGCATATATACTTCTGGCAGCTCTGGCAACAACACATTACTTCTGTCAGACTCACATGGCTCCACTTCATCTACTGTGGCAGCAGGGTACAAGGCAACCTCTGGGAAGGCATTGGCTGGGGAGAGCACCACAGCAGGAACAGAAGGCACAGGGGTACCTATGCATGCTTTCAGACAGCTGTTGGGCAAATACCTTCTTTCAGTCAGAAAGGTGGAATTACTCTGCAGGCAGAAAAAAAGGGGCTCTGTGCCAAAGAGCAGTTTTGACTGTGGACATGCTCATAGTTCTGTTGGCCAAAGTATATAGTGTTGAGCAGGCCTTAACAACAAAGAGAACAGGATAGGCGCTCACATCTTTCCTCTACCCTCTGCAGGAACTGCTGCAACTTGGCCCACCAAAATGGGAGCTCTCTCTGCCCACCAAGAGGCAGGGACAGATTCAGGGTGGATGCAGAGGTACAGTTGCACACTCCTTTAATTCTTGCTCCAGCCAAAGTTTAAAACCAATTGCCCAGCAGCAGCATTTGTATTTGGGAGGCACTGAGGGAGACAATTGATTGCATGGTTTATTATAATCTTCTTGATTTCTGCTAATTTCTCTTCACTCTACAGGTGTTAAGGACCCTCTCCTTTTTAATGGCCTTGATTTTCACTAATCAAGCTATCCTTTCGTCTGCAATTTTTCTGTATTAGCTACTCCTGGTATTGGTAATTCTTGTCCAATTTCACACCCCTGTAGTCTGCTTTTTTGGCGCTAGCTGTGCTATACTTTAGGCCATATTTTACTTGGTGCTCAAAATGCTACTACAGCCAGAAAGTGGGAGAGCACTGGGGAAGGTAAGACTTTGCTCCCCACATCCCTAGGTTCCCAGTGGTCACCACTCTGCCCAAGACACTGCAGGAGCTTGCTACACCTGTGATAATAAGGGTAAATCTGAAGGTAGCTGGAAGCAATACAAACTGATCAAAACAAAGCTATTAGAGATAAATCACATTTGTGCTACAAAAAACAAATGCAATTTTGAGTTTATTATCAACTTGACAGCTGAGTCACTATTAAGAATGACTCTTCCCCTGTCCAAGGAACTTCAGAAGGTTAATGCTGACATTGTGCAATATTATAACTAAGTGAAAGTAGCAGTTAGGATGTTTGAAGATAAAAGGTCGAACTCCAAGGGTGAATTTACAGAAATATATCATAAACGCTCAGTTGCAACGAAGAAGACATTGAGGTAAAATTACCTTGACTTATAGCGTGGCAACAACACAGTTGCAATATCTTTTGTGGCAGTAAGGACTACTTTTGAATTAATACCTATATCCCATTTTTAATATTACGATTCAAGAATGGATACAGAGATTTCTATCATATGGCAACGCTGAATCAGATTGAGTCAGTTGTTCTTAATACCTTGTTTTTTAAGCCAGTATCCATCTAAAAAAATGCCATACTTTAGAGAGAAGTCTGACACCAAACTTATCAGGTATCTGGAATGTAGTTTGTGCAGAATTTCAAAGTGGAAGAAGTTGGAGGGCATGGAAAAAGGGAAGGGCCGAGTACAGCCATTGATAATATATCCGATTGTGACAAAAAGTGGCATCCAAACATACATATTTTACTCCAGATTCTGTGCGTACTTTCTGTACCCACAGCTATGGTGGAAAGAAGTTTCCTGCTCTCCAGAATTAAAAATTTGCTGCATTCAGCAGTGAGTGATGAGCCTGGCAATAGATTGGCTAGGTTGAATATTAACTTGGGTGTAGATCTTGTTTTATGAATCCAGATAAGAGACATACATTTAATTCTAATAACTGCAGGACTAGTGGAATAGCATCTTTTAATTATTTGCCTAGTTTTTGTGGGTTTTTTTATATATAATGAATGAATGCATATTCCAATAAAGTTATGTTTGGTTTGGTTTTGATCTTAGACTGAATAGTATAGCCCTAGGCCCCTACCATACTAAAGTTTTTCTTTGTTTGTTTTGGTTTTTGTGGGTTTTTTTACTGAAGAAAAATGTATTGTGTTATTGAGGATCCACCACACAACTTGTACACTACTTTTCAAAATTGTAATCTACCCATGCCAGTAAATATCTTATAAATAATCATTAATTATTGTTAGTTCATTTTCAGTGGAATAACTCCCAGAGACTACAACAAAGGACAACACTCTGTTGTGCTGAGTGCTATGCCAAGATGCAGAAAGGATGAGCCATGCCATAAGATACAAGAATTCATTAACCCCAGGAAAACCACAGCTAATAGATTGGCTACCTAGCTGATGGGGAAAAGTAGCACTATTTTCAGAAGATGAATTAGTATCAAGGTGTTAGTTAGAAACAGTGAACATACTATCCAGGCATAACACTGGAATAAAGAAAATAAGGTGGCAGTGCAGACATGGAATGGATGTTTCTAGGGATATGACCTACTGCATTAGCTGTTGCGTCAGTGATCACTACTTTGGTTGTATTATCTATTGGTGTGGTGATTTGCAGCTTCCATGGTCATACCACCAGCAAAAGCTTAAAAAAAGGTTAAATATGAGGGAGCAGAGCAGCATTCTAATGAGATGAATTTATATGTGATAGTGTTACTTGGAAACAGGGCACGTCCCTTCTCAACAGGGCACATTAGCCTGCACTCAGCTCTGTGCTACTGCAGCTAAGTTGATTCCAGGACCTGACCAAAGTCATTTACAGCTCCTGTTAGCATCTCTTACACTGTACTACAGTAGACAACACAGGCGTGTTTGCAGCATGGCAGAATTATATCTCAGCCAAACTGAGGTGAGCGTACCTATTTTGTATCCATAGGTGGGCTCCAAATCCAGAAGCTAGTCAATTAAGTTGCTTCAGGGCATGCCTCTGAGGTGCTCTCAAGCCATTGGTTCCGGTCAGTGGCTGGGAACAAACCTGGAACAACTTCACCAACAAAGTTCCAGGTCTGGAGTGCATCAGTGAGAGTGCAGCTAGGCAGGGGAAGTTCAGGCCCACCCTAAATGCTAGGGGGTCTAAAGCTTTATTATTCACACCACCATCATAGTTAAGACCTACATGGAAAGGGCATAAGGAAGTCCACACAAATCTACAGATATTTGAAGTGAACTTTGAAAATGGTCAGTCAGTCCCTTGCTCTCTTCTACCTACTTGTTTGTTTCTTTTTTTTTGGCAAAAAAGAAGAATGTTTGTCTAATAACGCACAGAAGAAAAAATGGCTCTCTACTTAAGGACCCCTCACTACACATTCTCAGCTGTGTCTCAAACCACTCAGCTCAGTAGGCATGTTTGATTAAGCCAAGACCTGAATTTTCAGATGCTGGATCAAGAGCTGTTGGCAGTGTCTTATCCTACAAAATTGCAGATTATTTTTTATGTGGCTAATCTATTTTCCCTGCTTTTGACAAGCCCAGGGGTTTTCTTGACTCAAAGATTTCTGCATCTGAGCAACAAGAGGAGAACAGAGAACATTTGGCTGACCTTTTGAAGACTCAACAGCTAAAAATTCCTGCCATCCAGAGCTGTAAGTGTTCCTTTTCCCCTCTCTTCTCACCATGGTGAGCATTTATGGAAACAAAACTGAAAAAATCTCAGAAGCATCCGTCCCTTGATATGTTTATCATTAATTATTTCATGTAACGTTTTTAGAACATTGCCTTATAGAACTTTTAATATTTTTGTGTTCATGGATTTCTTTTTGTTGCAGCTAGCAACACAACATGGACTCTTTCTGACAAGAATGGATAATGCATTTGCCTCCTGCTTCACTCCCTTCGTCCTCTTGATTTTTTTCCTTCCTTTTTTTTTTCTTAACTAGAAACTGCATGCTACAGCCTACAAAGCCATTTGTTTTCTCTTTTAATCTATACACTCCCTCACCCACAATTTATCATCATTCCTTGTGTGTTCAATTTCTTTGTGTATCTCTCTTTGCTTTTAGAAGGTCAAATTATTATGTTTATTGTTAAATACATACTTAAAAGAGAGAAAAGTATATGCCCAAGGAATACCATGGTAGAACATAAAATCCAAAAAAGGGAATGTTCAGCATTTGACAAATACTAGTAAGCTGGAATGAACTAAGGCAATTTAACTTAAGATCTCTGGTGTAAAATGTGCTTTCATCTCTCACTTTTAGTCAATTGCTCTTAACCCTCCTGAGTATCCCCATGTAGGCAAGACTTTACAGCTGCTGTACTTTTCCCATTTTGCAACATTTCCCAAACTATAAAACTGATTTTAACAGCCTTTCACAAGTACACACTTTTTAAAAGAGGCATCGAATGATGTGGAAATAAAACCCATAGCTGGCCTTTCCCAAAGGTAATTTTCATATGGGTTTGTGCAGATGGAAGTCACAGAAGTAATTTTTTTTGGCAAATTCACTAAAGATTTACATGGCTGATTATAAAGGTC
>NW_005842620.1:571115-572241 GCF_000455745.1 Alligator sinensis | reverse complement strand
ATCAAACTTCAGTTATATGGACACCATATATGAGGGGCCAATACTTCCCAATGGTGAAATCAGCTAAGCCATAATAATCTTCCTAAGCAACATTGCTTAAGACACATTAGAAAACATGAGAGAACATGCTGAAGAACAATCTTATGCTGCTGGGAAAATGAGCTAGATGGGCAAATAGGCCCATCTCCCAACAGAGCCAGATGAACACCACATACTACATGGTCCAGAATTCCGCACATGCACTTCCCCTTTGTGCCCTCCACTCCCAGTACTTGGTCAAGAGCAGGTCAGAGTTGAAATTGCTGCCACACCTTTCCTGCAGGGCTAGCTACAGAGTCTTTGTTTAGATCTATTCTTCCACTTCCTGGATGGTGTGTTCCCTCTTAAACCCAGTAAGGCCAGGCAGTCCTGATGTTTTTCATGTTCTCTGCTGTTACTCCTTTACCCCTTGGCCTGGTTATCCATCTGAAACAGCATTGATTTAAAAAAAACCTAAAATTAAGATTTTTTTGCTAGTTAATCAAAACTGGTTCCGAACAACAGCTATTACCTCTGATATCTGGATCTCACTGAACTTAAACCTGGGATCAGGCCTAGTTTTCAGCAAGCAGGCGCAGAAAAATAGGACTCTGGCACAATACACACAAAATGCATCTTGAATTCACCTTTGTGCTAGTCGGGATCTTATTTTGCCTCACTAGAAGCTGTTAGAATTTGTAAAGTAGATAATCCTATCCAGACCCCTTTTCCAGGGTTGCCAACCCAAGATTATTTTTTTTACTGACAATCGCAAGCTTTTTACTCATAGCTAAACTTTTTTTTTTACTGAAACCCATGTTTACTGATATATGTGTTGAATAATATAAATGCAGGCCTTCTGCCAGGCCCTGCCTTGCTGCCAGGCCTCAGTTAGAAGGACTGGGTTCAAAATTAGGGGTTTAAAGTCAATGTTTGGAAAAAAGTAACAAGAAAAGTTTGGTTGTCAATTGTCACAGGGCACCTTAGTGCCTGCTCCTAGGGAGGAGAAAACTGCCAGGGAGAGAGCCCTGGCAGAGCACAACGAGCCCAGCTGAGGGTTGCCAGGATAACAAGAGCGGCTGCGGGTTGCTGGAGCAACTAAGGGGAG
>NW_005842620.1:565391-569784 GCF_000455745.1 Alligator sinensis | reverse complement strand
GAGAGGGGGTCGTGGTTAGCCGTGCCCAGGGAGTCATAGGCAGCCTCCCGAACCTACTGAACATCGAAGACGTGGCGGGCAAGAATAAGAGGGTGCCTTGGGCCGGCCTTGACACGGAGCGAGGGACCTCGAGGAGATCACGGCCCTCCTAAAGGACCCCGTTGTGACATCAATAAAAAAAGTTACAGTAAAAGAAATATTTTCTTAGGTTGACAGCCCTGCTTGACTACAGTGATGATTTTACACTGCTGCACCCTTCCGCACCCCTGCCAGGCCCTCCCAATTCAGCTCACACCTTGATGCCCCTGACTACACCCTGAACTGTGCTGTCTCCCCCAGCCCACTCCCCCAGCTTTACCCCTACCAGCCCTGCTCTCCCAATCCTAGTACAGACACCTAAAGAAACCTACCTGCAATCAAGCAGTTTTACAGGCAGCCAGATGGAGAGGCAGCAGCAAATGGCTGAGAGAGTGCTTCTTGTTCAGACACCAGGGCACCGCTATGCCTTGTCAGAGTTTGTCATGATGAAGCTGCTTAGCATTTTTATTAATGGCTAAAGCATTTTTACAGACTTTACTGATAGCCATTTTAGCCTAGATTTTACTGACAGTAAATTTATTGACAGTTGACAATCATGCCACTTTCCTGCCAAAAGTCATTTATACAGTTTTGGCTAAATTTCTTACTCCAGTGCTTTCCCTCAGCTTGTCATAGAAGACTGATTCTCCATCTTTCCCTCCTATGATACTAGATAAGGACTGTCTTCAGGCCTGGTACTTGAAGGTAGATCAGCAAGATGAGGGATGCTTTACTGGGGCAGGGGCAGGGGGAAGGAAATTTGCTGCCAAGGAAAAAGGAAGCTCTTAAAACACTAGTAGGATACCACTGAACCAGGTGGCAAGGTATTTAGGTTAAAGAATTCCTCAATATTCAACTACTACTTTAAACATAGGAAGTTGAGCACACGTACACCCCAGTCCTGCAAACAGATTGATATGGACAAATCCTTGTATATGCACAGAGCTCTATGTTGTGTGTGTACTGGAGCAGTTGTTTTTTGTTTTAAGTCCTTAGACAATCAATTGGGTAAAGACATATCTTACAGGAGCTTGTGTGAGAACTTACCATACTGGAATATAATGACAGGTGCAGGTGCAGGAGAGCTAGTCTGTTTTCCTAAAATTTCCCAGTGTCCATCTCAGCTCTGAAACATTCCCTGTGTCAATACACTGTGTTTTATAATATTAAAATCATGATATGGTAAAGGAAAATCTTTCATTGAAATATCTTAGAGCAGCTCTGAAACATATAGTTATGGTGCCACTAGGCAAACACAACTCAAATGTATTCAATTAACAGTTAAAAAAGAAAACATAAGGAAATATTTATCACTGTCAAACAAAGAGGTTTTTAAAAAACTTAAAGACATAAGTATCAATGGAGTTAAACATTTATGGGACTCTTACGCAAGCACAGCTAGCATGACAGAACTGAATAATAGCACAACGTTCCAAAAAGAAGCAGGTTTCTTTTCATGCTGGCAAGATTTATTGTTTGAAGGAAATTAAAATGAGCGTGGTGTGAAAGTGGGATGCCAGTGCTTGCAAATTACTTGTAATAAGTCTAGAAAGTGCTTGCAGAGAAGGTAAAAACTGCAGCAACAAATGACTAACCAGCTGACAAAAATTTCCCATTAGCTTTGAAGTGCCATATTGGCTCTGTGACTTGGATACATAAATCTGTTGTAGATTTTAAGTCAACTAATCACAACAATAACCTTGCACATGCACAAGCTACATGTAATATATGTGTTGTGAGCTGTGAACATTGTCAGACTGCTCTTTGCTCCTTTCTTTATGCCCTACTAGAGGAGCCCAGCTGGTGAGCAGCATCCAGTGTTTTAGTAGTGATTTACATTAGCTTTCACTGTCTGGTTAAACATGTATAACTATACAGATTAGGAACACACATGCACACTTTATTTTGTTCCCTCCTATCACCACAGTAGACCAGAGGCATCTTTCCTTTTATCACCAAATCAAATGTTCAAGCATAAAGAGAAAGTGTGCTGTTAGTGCCACATTCAAACTTAATTCCTTCCTCCACATATACTGTACTCTCCCAAATGAGTGCTTCCTGAGGGTAGATTTCTCTAAAGGTATGTGTCTACCGAGGTGGCAGTGGGTGCATCTACACATGCCGTTAAGGCAACGTGATAAACTTGGATGCAGTTTGCACCAGACTCAGCTGCTCCCAGGCACAGCATCTGTATGTGTGTCCAGGATGGCAGCAGTTTGACCAGGGACAGAGCAGCCCTGGGCTGGCAAGGGACCCAGGGGATCAGCCTTAGGTTCGGGGTGGCAGCATTGGGCAGTGGAGAGGTTGGCTGGGGCACAGGGATTCTAACGTGCAGGGCTAGGTGACAGGCAGCCCCCACACTGTAGTACCCTTGCGCCCCAGTCAGCCCATCTACATGTGCATTTCAGGACACATAATTACTCCACCATAGAATAGTACAATCCCTGATAATACTATCCTACAGAGGAGTTAATTAATTTACTGTGCCCTAATACCAGTGCACATGTAGACGCTCTACTGCAGAGCTAATTAATCAACTCTGCAATAAAGCACACATGTAGATGTGTGTCCCAGTGTGTCCTGACCAAGACAATCTCAACCACACTCCAACTACCCATTTCCACTTGCATACTCCAAACCCAGAAATATGCTGTGGAGGCTGCTTTGGGATCACTCTAGTATGTCAGAGACAAAGGCTTTGAGAGAGGCCCAAGAAGACATTTTAGAGTGGCCTTACTAGCATGCTCCTGGGTTTGGAGGCAGTAAACACGAGCAGGTAGGTGAGTGCATGGGGAGGGTGGAAGTACTCCGAAATGGCTCAGCCAGGACCTGCTGCTGCTGCCACAGTATAGACATATCTATCCTAAATTGCTATACACATACATACTTCAGTGCCAACTTATTACAGGACTGCTCCTCCCGGTCACTATTGCTGCCAGAACACTAGATTGGCGAAGACACCTTTGGAGTGAATTTCAAAGGCTAGTTTCCACCACCATTAAGCTGACCCAGTGCAGAGAGGTGCAAACAGGAAGAAGCTAGATATATTCAAACAAATGAAATACAGACACTCTCAACCAAAAGTTACTAGTAAAAATTCTTTGCTCAGGTTTTGAAAAGTAAAACAAAACAAGTAGTTTTTTTCCCCCCAGTAACTTAAAAGTACACCATGAAACACTGAACAAGTGTCATTTACTCCCACTTGGTGGAAAAGGACAGCTTTGCTAATGCAGCCAGTCAGTTGACTTAGAACTTACAATTTTAAGTACAGACCATCATATTACTAATTCCTTTTCCCGGTCTGTCTCTTCTGAGTAAAGACAGAGAAGAGATTCTGTTTGTTGAAAAGATATTGCTATGCCAAATATTTTATAGGTTTGAAAAGCTTATGTAACAGGGGCCACAACTAGTGCCCTAAGGTAATTAGAGCCT
Organism: Alligator sinensis; assembly: GCF_000455745.1. Classification (NCBI taxonomy): domain Eukaryota; kingdom Metazoa; phylum Chordata; order Crocodylia; family Alligatoridae; genus Alligator; species Alligator sinensis. The sequence continues at coordinate 566,274 of NW_005842620.1, read as the reverse complement.
GTAGGGCCAGGATCAATGCCAAGAAATCAAGTTCAGTGCCAGCAGGGCACAGGTAGGGTGAAACAACAAGTAATTTCTTCAGAGGATTGAGGGTCTGGTGACAAGGAGGTCTGAAGGTGTGGTAAAGTAAGTGAAATGAGTATATGGCAGGGGTGGGCAAAATATGGCCCACGGGCCAGATTCAGCCTGCAAGGCCATTCTATTCAGCCCATGGGGCCCCTAAAAAATTTACAAAATTTAATATTTATCTGCCCTTGGTTCCTGTAAAAAAATGACAGGAACCAAGGGCAGTAGGACCCAGGGGAAGCCTGGCAGGCTCCCACAACAGCAGGGCCCACCTGACCCCGCCCCCCCAGCTAGAAGCCCCAGGAGGGGCTTCTGGCCTGTGACCACATGGCTGCCCCGTGCCAGAACTACAGGTAAGGGGGAAGGAGGAGAGGGCAGGGGAGGACCCCAGGCAGGGAAGGAGCCCGGGAAAAAGTGGCCCAGGGAAAAGCTGAGTGCAGGGGGTGAAAAGCGGTTCCTCACCTGCCCCATGGCTGGTGCCTCACACTGCAGCCACTCACAAGCCACGTGGGGCTGTCCTGAACAGGCACAGGCAGCCCCACACAGGCTACAAGCGGCCTCATTGCAGGGCGTCGGGCACGGGGCAGGCAAGGGGCCGCTTTTCTTCCCCTGTCCTCAGCACCACCTTGTAACCCAGCCCTGCAGCCAGCCTGGGCCCCATGCCAGCTCTGGGCTCACCCTTCAGGGCTGCGTGTGGCGACGGCAGCTGGGGCCTTGCCCTGGTCGCGCCAGGCAGCATTTGCCACCGCTGCCTGTGGGCTGCCCAGTGCATGAGCTCCAGGTGGGCAGCAGCAGCAAACACTGTCCAGCCCGGCAA
>NW_005842620.1:540276-565168 GCF_000455745.1 Alligator sinensis | reverse complement strand
GCCACCACCGGCAGGGCCCAGAGCAGGATGGCAGGAGCACGGGGTCCCAGCTGGCAGGGGCTCTATGGAGCCAGGCCAGCTCCCCCCTCCCTGCTGGTGCAGCCCAGCCCAGCTCCACAGACCCCTGCCAGCCTGTGCCCCACTTTGGGCCCCACCAGTGCTGGCCCTGGGACATTGGTCCCAAGACATTGGGACACTGGTCCCAAGATGGTGACCAGGGGACGGGGCACCAGGCAAGGGGCAGGGCTACCCATGCGGCCCTTGACAGTCTGCCAAAACTGTGTAAGCAGCCCTCTGCCCAAAATAATTGCCCACCCCTGGTCTATGGGTAGCGCTGCCAGGATCTTTCCAAGTCTCTGGGGCAGCCTCCCTATGTGATATAATGGTTACATGAAAGTCTGGCAGGCAACATGTCAAAAGCAGGTACTTTGAACAGCTGGAGTGAGGGGCAGGATTAGTTTGGCCAGTAGTAGGAGCCACAGCCACTGCTCAGGACCAGTGCTGCTATACTTATCAATCATTATAAAGCTATACTGTCTTTATAAAATGTTCTTGGGATACCAAGACATATGAACAACTCAGATGCCCAATGAAACCAGGACAACTGATCACTTTAACAGCACCCTGCACTGTCAAAATCAACAGACAATTTTCCCCTTATCTTGGAGATCGCCAGCCTTCTCTGTAAGGCATTAAGTATTTAAATCCTTTATTGGAATTGTGAAGAAGGATTATAGAAGCTTCCAAACCCATCTGAACGGCCCTTCCTGGTTAACACTATTGCAGGGCTCCCCCCAAAGCATTGGCAAAAATGAGGAATTTCAGTGTCACCTGGAGTAGACAGTGGCCAGTCAGCTGTTCCCCTGAATTTTTTATTTTGTTCCTTTTTGGAAAACCATAGCATTAACTGGTTCAACTAATGTTGTTCTGAGAGCAATTTATTTATTCTCAAGTGCAGCAAGGCTGCTCACGCTTTATGTAGCCACCATGTTGCACCTGCTGATAATCCCATGCAACATGGGGACATTGGGATCCCGTGCAAGGTTAAAAAAAAACATTTCTAACCCTTCTAGTCTGAAGTTCCCAATGGAAACGAGAGCTCTGGTGCTGAGTGTACGTCATCCTAGAGAGTCCCATAGACAATGTCACAGAGGATGGCAGCTCCCTCCAAAAACAAACTTCTGACAACTGACAAAAGATGCTGGTCAGAGGTAAAGAGGAAAGAATATCATGTGGAGGCCAAGATGCTCCCTATTTCGGGAAGTCCTGACTTGGAACCCATTTTTTTCTCAGTTTATCCCTTGCAGAACTTCTAAATGGGATGTCCCAAAGGCAAGGTGAGGCACTCTCATGGTGCAGCAAAAGCGTGGTGTTGGGACTAGTCAGACATCTCTCTCATTAAAGCATGTTTGAGCTCACTTCATGGAAGTAGTGAACCTCATTGCCCAGGACACAGAGCACCTATTGCACTCTTCAGCTGCACCATGGAGATGAAGCACAGAACACTTTCTGGGAAAGCCACATTAAACAGGATGACTAACTTTGGCCAAGCCAAAAGAGAACATAGGTGGAGAGCAAATGAAAGACATTGGCTTCTGTTACACTTGCAAAGGGGTTGCAAAGTTGCTTTGCTATTCTTTTCAGCCTAGAAACAGGACCTCCATTAAATGCTATAAGCAGCCAGAAATGGAAAAGTACAAGCTACAATGTGTCTCAGATACCATGCTGCACTTAATTAATGCATGATCTTTGTTGCTTGATTTGTGAAAAACAAGCTACTACAACACTTGCTGTGAAGAACAAGCTGTCATCTTAGGCAGAAAGAAAAGTCATTTTCCCCTTTTGTACAGATATACGCACTATGCACAGCACGCTCCATTATCCCAACTTCAATTAGCCAACATTACACTTGATATCCAATATGGGATCCTCTGAGAGTCTAACACTCAGTTGCAGGACATTATTTGGTATCTTCCCTGCTTTCCCTACTCAATTGGGCAACTAACATTGTACCATGCATGTGCTATGCACGTCTCCATATCCAAGCATCTACAGAGGTGGGTTAAACACATGTTGAACATACTCCTTGCTTGTCTTTTCCACTTTCAGCTTTATCATGCAGAAGTTATAAATGCCAATGATTACACCAATTTATTTAATGTCACGAGGGGGAAAAAAAAATTGGACAAATTTTTAGCACCAAATGCCACATGTGCTACGAAAGCTAAATCAAACCTCTTGTCATGTCAAGACAAGGAGGTACAATACCTAGCTATTCCAGATGCACTCAGCCTCCTAATATCTACATAGAAAGGTCTGTACCAATGATAGGCCAACTTGCATCTCCCAAAGTCAACAGGAGTTTTGCTGTTGCCTTCAGTGGAAGTAGAATAAGACCCTATGACTACACAGCTCTCTGGGAATCCAGTAGGAAAAGAAACTCCATTGCACATAACGCTTTTGAAAAATGGAAACCTAAGTCAGACACCTCAGTCTAAATACAAACACCTGTACAGATGGCCTGGTTTTTAGAAAATCCAAGCACTCAGACCTGCAATTTAAATCTAGGATGCAACAAACCACTGTCTACACTTAAAACATTCGGTGTCCTGTTTAGAGGTGAAAAAATGCTTTGGCTCTCTGAATATGGAGTCCTTACTGACTGCTTAATACTCTATTATCTGGTTTTATTAACCAAATCATCTAGCTTGAGATTCATAAATTTCCACACATTTATAAATGCAGCCGTTACATTTTTAAGGTAATCTCTCTCTCTTTCTCGCCTTCCTCTTCAGCAAGGAAAAGCACCATGGTAAGACACCTTTTATTCATGTTCTTGTGTGAGCCATCAAATCAGATATTTTTTGGAAGTGTTCCTTTAGTGCGAGGCTGGCTCAAGGGTATCCCAGTGATGATACTACACACACTCACAAAAGCTTTGCATAAGCTTGTCTGCTGGCCCTTGAGATCAGTTTCCTTCATGAGCATGGCCCACTTGCACTGATGCCAAACTGAGTTCAGTTACTTTCCTTCCCCCGACTTCTGCACGTGGATCCCTTGTATAGGTGAGTGAATGAACCAGAGACCAAGATCACTATCCTTGTGCTGTGTTTAAGCAGGGCCATTTGAGTGTACTATACACAGGATTTTTTGGCTAAACTATTCTTAATAAAAGAGGATAAAATCTAACAAACAGCTGAAATATGTTGAAGCTGGAGCATTCTTATTTAACAAGCCTGAAGTGACTGTAACAGGTCCTATGACTGGTTGGATAAATAATCCAACTGTTGTTAACAAAAATAGAAGGGCCTATCTACACAGCAGGTGGAGGGACCATTTCAAACTACCTAGGTGCTACTTTGGTAGAAAGGAAGCAAATAATTTACCGATAAACTCTAACAAGGAAGCCCTTCCAGGCTACCAAGTAAAGAATGTGGCCTTAACTATGCAAGGGCACTGAAGGAGCAGCGCTGAATACATCTAGTACGAGAACTAGCATTTCTAGGAGCCTCCGATAGCTGTTAATACTTAGTTTGCATAATATGGCAGTAGGTGGGGCTCAAGAATATGCAACGTTGTCTTGGACTTTATTGGAAAATAAATCTTGGTGTGCACTGCACACTATTTCCTTGGTATAGTTCTTCACAGCAGCCAGCACAGGATGAAATAGGTCAGCACTGGCAGCCACCATCCATGGTGTGGTGTATAGTACTGCTTTCACCACCTCCTCATTAGTACAGACACCACGATCTGTACCACATTGTCCAATCTGCAGATGGCCACAACCCAGCAAACCAAGCGAACCCCAAATTTTAACATAGCAGATGGGTGCTTTGCATCAAATGCCATGTGTCATGAAGACAAAAGGCAACTGCATGGTGCTCCCTAGAGCACCTTCTCTCCCCTCCATTGTGGGGCAGAATGTTGGGCTGACACATGCATTGTACTTGCATGCTAGTATGTTAACATTTTAAGGAGCAATGTTCTCTTTTTAAATTAACTGTTCATGGTTCCCCCCACCTTAATCTGGTCTGGAGATGATCCAGTCCTTACAACCCACAATGTACAATTGCTGATCAGAAGGCAGCAAAGTTCTGAAAATGCAAAGCATTTCAAGCAGCTCTGCAATCCCCCTTTACCATCTTCCATTAGATAGGTTTGATGCAGTAATTAACACTGGCACAGTGCGTTTTGTGCCTAGACCTCAAAGTGCTTTGCAAAGTACATCAGGCAAACACACACACACACACAGAGGGAAGGCTCCCTGTATACGGTGGCATCAATCAGGATCAGGGCTCTATTGCACTAAGCACCAGATAGACAAAAGGGACAGCCCTTGTCCCAAAGATCTTATAGTACAGGCAAGACAAACATTGAGAGTGGACACAGAAGCACAGAGAAGTGTTAGGTTAGATTTTTTTAAAGGTAATTCAGGTGCTTAAACACCTTGGAGAACCTGGACTGAAGTAAATCTGCAAGGTCACACAACAGGTCAGTGGCAGGGTTGACCGTGCTTCCCAAGCCCCAGCCAAGTGCCCTAGACTACGCTTCTTTTCCCTAAGCATTAACATGCCAGTGACAGTCCCTGAAACCCCTCCTCTAGAAGCCCTGCACTAAGATTTTCATCATTACAGTAAGAGCTGAACCTCTAAAGCAGTGGTACTCAATCTTTTAACCCTATAGACCAGATGAGGGGTTTGGGGCCAGTTCATGGGCCAGACTGGACCCTGCACACTAGGATTGGGCTCTGGGAGCCCTAAATTCCCCTTACCCACCGGGATTGGGCTCTGAGGGCCCCACACTGCCCCCATCCAGCCCTGTGTGCTGGGGTTGGGCACCAGGGGCCCTGCACTGCCTCTGTCCATTGGATTGGGCTGTGCCTGTGCTGCCTCCACCTGTGTTCCCAAGATACCATGCAGGGCCATGGTCTGTGGTGCTCTCCATAGACCTATGGGGAGCCATGTGGGCTGGAGAACACTGCATCAGAGGGCCAGGTCAGGCCCACAGTCTGGGGGTTGAAAATCCCTGCTCTATACTACATACATTTTTGAGCACAAATGCAAAGCAATTGTGAACCTGTGCTGCTGATTTACTGCCGATCAATATTTTCCCTTATTGATTTTGCTGCGTTCACAGTGCAAAGTTCCTCTGGGAACTAATGTACATTGCATGTTTCTTCTTTGGCATTAAACTGATAAAAGACCAGGGCTGCTCTAAGAGCAAGATGATAGATGAGCCTGAGGACTTGTCCCTTCCCAGAGCTGAACCTGTTTAACTGGAGATGTGATTTTAAATCAATTTAGTTACACCAAAGCAGAAGGCTGCATGGATTCTTATTGCAGTTTAAACCTGGACCCACTGCACTTCAGCTTCAGCTTCACTGAATACAGACCCCATGGACTTTTCTATAAAAGTCTTAATTCTTTACAAATTACTTTATTTCTTTGCAAATTCTTTAATGACTTTGTCTTTGTGATGCCCCTAGGAGACAAGGAAGTATTCCAATTTTTCCCTGTAAGAAACTGAGGCACAAAAATTAAAACCAAAGGTTGCCCAAAGTAGCAACTAATTTGGGTACCAAATCTGAGGAATTCAGGTCATTTTTTTCAGAGAACCAAAGATTCTCTAGATTTTGAGCTGACATCACTTACGGTTGTGAGTATGGTTGTTTCTGCAAAATCAGATCCAAGATCTCAAGCAGGGTCTCCAGAAAATAGGAAGGTACTGTAGCCACAGATGAAGACTTGTTTATATGACTAGAGGGGAAAAAGTCCTGCAGGCAAAACAACGTGCTTTTTCAGTGATCTTGTTCTTAGAAGTGTCTTAATAATTTTAGCTAGGACTTTAAAAGAGAGGGAGAGGGAGAGGGAGAGAAATCAGCCTGAAGTGGACTCCTGGCAATTTCAGCCTAAGCAGTTTGGTAATGTTATAATCAACTGAAAATCAGGAAAGCATGGGCAACTTTGATTACAGGTAGAAGGCAGGGTAGAGATGCACCTTTATAGTTTAACTAAATCCAAAGTGTATAAGGTTTTGTGAGGTGGAGCTTACTTTATCAGATGCCATGAAAGAACATGCCCAGAGCAGGCTATCAAACAGTGATTCTTATTATAAAGGTAATTAAATAACTACCTGCAGATGTGTTTTTTCAACAGACTAACAGCACCTTTGGCTTTGGGTAAAGCTATACTTATTATCCCTACTGACCCATTTTAAATACAAGCCCCTTCATAAAACACAGGGATGCAGCTGCAGCCTTCTCTAATTCACATAGTTACCCTTCCTTTGTCCTTAAATATACACAGTAGGTGTAGGATAAACCAAGCTAACTATCTTGTTCTTTTGTTCCTTTCACACTGGATAATGGTGTTGAGTCCACTGAAATCCTCCCTTCTCTGCACATTTTTTGTCACAGTCCACCCAATATAGTTTTGCAACAGATTTACTTGGAATACTGCCAGAATGAAATGGGTTCCAGACCAACACAGTTCATTCTATGATGTCTTCTTCAAGACTAATTTCATGCGTTACAATGAGAGGAAGGCCATTAAAATCTTGCTGATGTCTATATCTGAGCTAGCTTTTGTTGTTGTAATAGTTAGTTGATCCATATTTTCTAGGAGATGGTTAATTTTGCCATCTAGGTGCTCTACTACTTTTAACTTACAGAAATCGGTCTTCATTATTAATTGAAAAAGAGGGCAACTGCCATGGATCACACACATCCCTTTAAATATTATCCACCCAAAAGCCAGAGTACAATAAAAATGGACAAAGTACCTGGTCTCCAACTTCAGATTTAAAACAAAGAACAGTGATCAGACAGCTAAGTGCCCCATGGTAGAATATTTCAATAGACAAAAAGAGAACCATTTGCAATCTAGAGAACCATTTGCATTAGGTAAAATGTAAAACTAAAGCTTTATTGGTAGCAGTTTCCAAAGCTGGTGGGTTTATCAACCACTGTATTAAGTCAGACATTCTCACTCCCCCACCTCCCCAAGTCACTGCTGCTTTCCCTCACTACCAGCAGCCAGCAACAAGCAGTATAGAGGCAGAGGCCAAAGCGGCAGGGGGGGAGGGTGGCGCTGCTGATTGCCCTAGAATTTGCACCTTGCTACCCTGCCCCAGGCATTGCACCCCATAGTTTCTGAAATGCTATTTTATGGCATCAGAGGTCAAATCCTATATGTTAGACGCAACCTTGCCCTACTGCTCTGACACATCCCACCCTGTTCTGTCCTACACACCAAGACCCAGAAAGGAGCACATACAGCCACTTTAGGGCAGCCTTGAAAACACCTCAACAAGCTTGCCCAAGGCAGAAAGCCTGAGACCAGCTCTGGGCATGCACTCAGCACTACCCTAGAGTGGCCACATTGCCTCCATTCCAGGATTTGGCATGTATTGAGCAGGAGCAAATGAGCAGGGAGTCCTTCTTGCCATGGCACAAAGATAGCAAAACATATCTTATGAGCCCTGAGGAATGGCAGGTTCCTTCCTACATCATTTAAAAGATTTCCCCATCTACAATTTTCCATCCAACAACCCTAGATGCACACAAGTTATGGATCTGAACCATGGTGCAAAATAAAGCTTAGTATTAATCTTCAGAGACCAATTGTTGGCTATTAGACACATGAGAAGCAATTCAAAATGAGAAAAAAGGCAAGAAATTATTTTTTTAAAAGGAAACCATTATACAACTGCAGGGCAGAATGAGAAGGCAGATAAAGAGAACATTTATGTAGATAAGAGGCAAGCGTTGTTCAAAGAAAAGTGAGCCATTAATATTGCAGCGTTCTATTGACTGACGTTAGCCAAGAAAAAAAATCCTGCATTTCTATAAGGGACCACACACAGTTGGGGAAGCAGTGGCAATGAGGTCAGCGCTAGAAAATAAAGCAAGGATGGTAAATTAAATACAAGCTTGATCACAAAATCATCAGTTGTGAGACACTTCCAAAAGCATGCAACTTGGGTGAGAGCGCATAACTGGTTTTATGAGACAGGCTTGAAGGAGAAAGGTGGGAAACAGGATGGGACACACTGGAATTAAAATATATTTATTTTCTACAGACAGAAATGGTTGTACTGAGTAGGGAAGAAACATTTATGTTCTATAGTCTTTCGAGAGCAATCATCCAGATGTCGAGTCCTATGGGGTACATGGCACTTCGCAACTATGTGGCATGGCTGCCCCGTACTACGCATCTCTACTGCAAAGCCCTCTCTCTTTCTAGAAACCCATCTCCTGGCTCAGTCCAGTCATCCTTATCTGAAGATGTTCAAATTACTTTACAGTCTCCACTGATTTTCAATAAGCTGCAAATCTGGTGACATAAAACACAAGTAATGGAACTGAAAGCTTTAACCCCAGGGGGTATGTATAGCACGGACTCTTGTGACACGGGGTCTATAGCCCATTTTATCATTTCTAAATTATCTTCTCTAGGTCTCAATTTGGAGAAGTAAATGGAAGGACTACATTTGGGTGAAGGTACTGATACTTTGCTCCCCATGTCAGCCACTAGCAACGTAACTACTCACTTCCCTTCATCTGCTCCCTTAGACCAGTGGTTGGCAGCATTTCCCAGCTTGGGTCCAAGGCAGGCTGGTACTAGGATGTGGCTGTTGCTGCTACCCAGCTATGGCATGGGAGTGGAAAGTTCTCCCTACCACATAGGGGCCCAGCTGCAGTGCACCGCACTACTGAAGACTCATCTCCACAAGCCAAATGCAATGGTTCTACCGCCCAGACCCAGCCTGAAGGCTGTAGGTTATCGACCCCTGACTTTGACAAAATTAAGCTTTCTAAGGCTATGTCCAGATGAGGGTGGCCATGCAGTGTGTGGTGCCACAGACCCGTCTGCAGTGACATACACTGCACATTCAGGGGCTCCCTGCACTGCAAGGTAGCAGTTTGTGGGATTTTTTTGACCCCGGGAGATCCCAGGGTAAAAAAAAAAAACCTGTGTGAAAAGAAGAACGGTGCAGCGTATGCGGGGACAACATTGGCCACCCCAAACCAGAGCCATGCTCCAGCTGCCAGCCAGGCACTGAGTGGCAGGATTGCTGCGGCTGCAGGTCCCCGAGGCCCCCAGGAAAGCTGCTGGGCCCAGCACAGTTGTTGGCCTCAGCTTCCCCTCCCCCTACCCCACCCCGGGTTACTTGCTGTGCGCCAGAGGGCACGTGGCACAGGCATTCCCTAGGGACAATTAGAAGTGGCACAAGGTGTACCCCTGCTTCTTGTCCCTGGGGAAACAAACATCCATGCTCATGTGGACACAGCCCTTTAGGCTGGTTTTTTTTTAAGCCCTAGATGTCCCAGAACTTCCATTCAAAGGCCAAGTACATTGATTCAGATGTGTAGTAGCTGGGAGTTAAATGTAAAATGATAGTGAAATGACCAACAGAGTTAGCTTGGTTTGTCCTTTAAAAATGAAAACATGGGCATCTCTATGAACAGCAGAATCAGATGTTCCTCCCCTTGAGTATGCCTGTGCAGGCAACAGACTAAAGGAGTATTCAAATAGTTCAGAAGAGATATGCCTCACAAAATGTTGTGGAGAAGTAGCAGACAGGATTGCAATGAAAATATAGTGATTAAAGACGGAAGGTAGGGTAGGTTGGCACCTCGGGGCATCGTTACATGTGCTCCGGGCTGGAGCAGGGCGGGGGGCATTTTAATTAGAATGGCTCTTGGGAGCTGCTCTAATTACAATGCCTGCAGCATCTCCTGTATTCAACATCCCATGTTTCAAAATGGTGGCAGAAGCACCTTAACTAAACTCTCTAGAGCCCATGCTATACAGACCCCCCCTGGTGTTTGACAAGCTTTAGGTAAAGTGCCTCCACCACTATTTTGAAATGTGGGGATGCTAAATACATGCGACACCAAGGCTGCTGGAGCTCTAATTAAAACGCGTCGGAGCAGGCATCGGGCACACGTATAGGTGCCCTCAGAGCTTGCCGAGACTATCTGGTTAGTCTCTGTCCTGCCTTGCCTTATGCCTGACTTCAGACTAATACAGCTACCTATCTCTCTAGTGATTATAGCACAAGACTGAGAAAGGGGCCAGTCTTGCTAGATGCTTGCTTAGCACTACCTCGGACAAGCCAAATATAACCTTCAGTTTTTGAATCAGGAAAATGGGAATAATACATACCATGCTCACAGGAGTAGTGTGATGAAGTGATATATGAAGAGCAATTCCAGTTCTGCTAGTGGAAGGTACCAGATAAGCAGTGAACAGCAATTCAGAATTAGAGAGCAGGGGAATGCATTATGTCTCTCAGGTTGTTGTTGCTGCATTCATTTGAGAACTATCATCACCGTTCCGTTATTCTCATTAGATAGTTCACCGAGGACAAAGAGATTTAGCCCCAGGAAAAAAGCTGAGGAGTCAGATTTAAAACCCAAAGTTAGGAGCAGCCATTTTTTGACCTGCACCCCCAATATGTGCACGCGCAAAATAAAAAGGATTTTTGTTGAATGTTACAAAAACAAAGCGCCATTAAGCTCCTGATGGAAAAGCAACTCTTGAACAACGCCAGAAGGTGAAAACTTCTTCAAACCACTATGTGGAAAAAGCATTCCGGATCCTGTAGGCTGTATTCCAGCTGTGACCCTTTGCATGTTTTGTTTTAAAATCTAAACTTTGAAACCCACTAGCAGCCATTTCAGTTCAGGGAAAAATCAAGGAGGTCTAACAACAGGTAACTCCAGGCAACTGGTAAAGGAAATACCATAGGGCTCAACCTGTGACACCAGAAATGGCAAGTAAGCTGTCCGCTGCAGTTCACATAGAAGTACCAGCATTTCCTAGCAATTGTTAAGCAACCATCTTTGTCATTCCCTGTTTATGTTTTGAAGTGGCCAGTGTGACAGGCTCTGTGGCCCAGGGAGCAGTACATCCTACTACCAAACTTCCTACTTGCCTGTAAACTGGCCTCCCTCCTCCAGTTGTGATCATTTCAGAGAAAAACCCTGCTTCAAGCAACTTTCTTCACACCAGCTCATCTCTTACTATTGCTTTTACCCAGTGCATACAAACCACAAGCAGCCCCTTTCTAGTAACTAGCATCCAACACGTGGAGCAGTAGAAGAGATGGCATCTCATTTGCCTTCAGTACCCTCTGAAACATAAAGGAGTTTTCCTGATTAAAGCCACTGATTCAATCCATCCCCTACCTACAATATTTTTTTAGCAGAGGGGAGGGTAGAGATACACCTTATAGACTAACTAATCAGAGATGCATACACTTTTGTGAGCAAGAGCTCTTGCTTATGCACCTCTGATTTAGTCTGTCAGTTAGCTGTGTTAATCTGAAGTCAGGCAAAAGACAGGATAAAGATGCACCTTACAGACACATTCTACAATACTTTTTGTAATTTTTTAAGTACCTTAGAACCAAAGCACCAGGTCAGGCTAGCATGGTGCATAGCAGCAAAACAAACTTCTGATGACTTTAAAAAACAGTAGTTTTGAGGGAAAACATATGGCCAGGCTGACAGTGAACCACCAAGAGACAGTGAGTCACCAAAGATTCACAAGGAGAGACTAGAAGCTTACAAAAGACCTGTATCATAAAGATGAAATGAATGGCAGGAACATGGGCTAATCAGAGGGGGAAAAAAATGGTGCAGCATGGGCAATGCCAGAAAGTGCAAGAGGATGAACTTTGTGATGACCTCACAACCAGGAAGATAAGGGAGTAAAGATGACAGAAGGGAAGAAACACCTGAACAAGGTAAAACAGACCTATTTCTGCATGGGTTTTGGATCCAGTGGAGATAGCTGCAGAGAAATGAAGGTCTGGGGACAGGAATTTTGTTTATTGTTTCTATTACAATAGCGTCTGGAGATCCTACTAAGACCAAGTTGGAGAACCAGCTCTGGGGATGTTGACCACTGTGGGTAAAAAGACAACTTGGGAGTCAGCAAAAAAAGGCCATAATGAATAAGCCTGCAGGCAAGAGGTTTTTTTTAAAGCCAATACTGTAACCACAACAGAAAAACGCTTTGCATTTGCATTTATGAACTGGTACCATCACAGTTGTTGCTATTCTTTGTATGGGCAGAAAAGCTGGCATTACAGATGCCATGGCTTGGCGAGCACTGGCAAATGAGTTTTAAGCTGTGCTTGCTGTAGCTGTCTATTAGATGAAGGCATTTTGTTTCCTTGAATAAGGCAGGAACAAGTTGAAGTCAAGCCCCACCCCCTCCTCCCCCATCACCTGTCCCTGCTGCCTCAGGGTTAATGTGCACTGCCTTCATTTTGATAGTTCTCAGCTGAGCAGTGAAATACATTACTGCACAGTTTAATTGCTACTGCACTGCTGCAAAAATACCTAACACTAAACAATTCATCTGCAAAGCCCCATTTACTTGGCTAGAAAGACTCAGCATTCACCACTGTTACTTTAGTTCCATGCTGATGTAACAGTCGAGCCTGCCCTTGATGTTATGGAAATAGCATTCAGCTATTTCAGAATCTGCCAACTACTAAGTTGGCAGATTCCTCCCTGAAAAATCCAAACTTGCTGCTCATGTTTTATTGCAATTATCACCTGTTCAGAAACATGCCTTTTTCACAAGCACAGCCACCTCTCTCTCTCCTCTATTTTGAGAATGCCCCTTATTTAATGCCCATGAACCCCTAGCCCGTGTCTAATCAGCAGCTCCTAAGAAAGGAGCCATGTAGAAAGCATTTTGAAGCAGAAAGAATTGTACAGTATTGTCAGAGACTATTTTTGTACCTTGAACAAAACATCCTGGAATGGTGTCCGCCTCTTTTTTAAAAAAGCTTTGCCCTCTGTTTTTCAGGCCTTGTCCTTTATTGGAAAAATACCTACTTGGGTCATCTACAGAGAGGTTTGTGAATAACAAGTCCATTCAGGAATATTGCAAACAGCTGTTGTTGATCCCCACCATCATTCTCTCTCCCCTTCAGAACTCTAACATTTCCTTATATCAAAGGCCCAGCCAGCTGTAAAAATAATGTACTGGCAGTGATAAAACAATTACTGCAGAATATGCAAACACCTAAGCAACCAAAGCAAGCATTATGTGCCGTACAAGAGTAAAAGAGATGGCGTGCTGAATAAAATTAACTCTACAAAGCATTAAAGGAGCTTCCTAGCCTCAAGAGCAGCAACAGAAACTGCCTGGCATACACCTCCATCCAAGAGAGAGACTAAAAGAGCACTGCAGACAAAAGAGAAGCAAGCATATGGAATGCGTTACTTACAGTGGTCATTGAAATCAGGAGCTTTAATAAGTTCAAAAGGAAACTAGATGCATTTCTAAAACAAAGAAACTTTGTAAAATACAGGGCATGGCAATGAAGAGACCTCATGGAGACTTGCCCTTTTTTTTAAAGAATTCTTAAAGCTTTAATATTGTAGCTCAAATCTGAAAGCTTTAATATTGAAACCGGTAATAGGTTAAAGAGCCAAAATCTTAAAGCTAAGTTGAAACTATAAGGAATTAATTAGAGTTTTGAAAAAAATCTTAGGAGCCCCAATTTCTATTCAAATATTCTATTTATCAGTATTGGTCAGGCATACAAGAGACTGCAATCTTAAACTGTGCTTAACATATTCCACTATAATCCTCCTGTTTTAAGTGGTTATAAAATTATCAAAATGTTGACAATTCAGGTTGAGAATGCCTGAGGTTTTTTTCCCATATATATAAAAGCAAAAATGGTTCAAGCAAGAATGCACAAAGGTGCCAGAATGGATCATTGTTAAAATTCTTGACCAGCCCTATCTAGTTGGGAAGGCGGTACTAGGAATCTCTAGGGTCATCAAGTCCTTTCCCTTGCAACAGTGTTACACAAAGCCTTTTCATAAAGGGATCAAAGGCCTGTTTTAGATCCAGTTAGATTTCTTGCTCCTTCCCCTTCCTGTAGGGAGGCTGTTCTGAGAACTTCACTTCTCCAATTGGTTTAGCAGTCTAACTCTACAACTTAAATTGATTCATAGCCGGTTTTTATACATGTTTTTTCTTGTGCCAACAAGAACAGGAACATGAAATGTGTCAGCCTCTTGACTATAGGATTTCTGCTCTCCTTGGAAAAATCCACCCTGATTTGGTCAGTTTTAAATATCTGAAAATCGCTATCTGCATACAACTAGCATGAACTTGTTTTCTTGCTTGCTTTCAGTGTTTTTAACTTGACTGCCCAGACTTGCTGTCCATGCTATCAAGTCTCCTGTGGTAAAGAGGTAAACCTCTAAGCTGGAGCATCAGATGATGCACAAGAAAACGAATCCTTCTACAGAAAGGCAAGCTGGAAGGTTTGGGCATCCCATGTCCTTTCCTCTACCTTCCAATGGAAAAGATGCTGAGCTGGGTACTAGGACCCTGAATTACGATATTGATTATATGCATTTCACAATCTTCATTATAGACAAAGCTACCCTTGAGGCAGAGAAGTATAAGTTCTCCACACTTTACAGAGGGATCAAGGATGTAATTGGGCACACAGACTTTTCTGACATATCTGGGAAAAGAACCAAGCACTCTAATATGACAATCACAGTCTTATTCACAGAGCCTCACTGCCTCTTAGGGGAGAACCGTGCTTAGCTTGTCAATCTCAAAACAACAGAAGGTCCATATTTAACCCTATTGCTGACTCTTAGGGGTTTACAGTGTCTGTAAACTATAGCTACACTGGCATAACCATCTTCAAGAAACATGCATGACAACCTAGATTTCAAATCCTAGTGGAGACTTTGTAATGTGTATACTTCATCAGATCATCCATGGGCCAGATTTTCAAGAGGTCCTTAAATACCTTGTAGAATTTTCAAAAGCATTTGAGGTAAGTTAGGTACTTGATTCCCTTTGACATCACCAGAAAATGAGACACCTAATCTGTTCAGATGATTTTGAAAATCCTACTGTCTATCTGCATCTTCAGGCAGCTGTATGCTTTTGAAAGGGCCTACTGCTCACTTTTACATCTACTTCTTAATGTATGTGGGGACAACAGACTTGCCTCGAGTTCACCATGACTTGAGTTTGTTAACTCAAGATAAAGCACACCTTTCTACAAAGGAATCAACAGCCAAATAGAATTCAGGAACCCGATATGTCACATTCCAGCACTGTGCGGTTGGTCAAAGATCATGGAATTGATTCTTCCATACTTTACACACAGAGTTGAGATGGTAAGTCTTCGGGACAGAGACCATGTTTTGACTCATTGCTTCTAGGTTAGGGACATTCATTCAAAAAGCCTGAGCCTGAATTGATTCAATCTTTGCAGATTAGTCTAACCTGGCTAGGCTAAATCACTTTATAACTGCACAAACATTTCAGACATGCAGGTACATGCCTGCAGTGGTTCAGGCTAGAAGCCGGGGGGTGCTAGAGCAGCTCTCCCTTCCTTTCAACAGTACTGAGCTGCAGGGGGGTGGGTGGAAGGGGGGCATGGCCAGGTTGGCAGAATGTTCTGATTAGCCCAGCAGGGAATTGATAGCAGTGTTTATCACCCCCCAACTCAGTGTTTATCAGCCCATTAAGAAAACAACAGAGGGACATTAAGCTACCTGTTGATTCTACCTGTTGACTCAGCATGGACCATAGCCAGCATGTGGTCTTCTAGCTAATACACAGACACCTCCTCAGCAAGGCACAGGGGAATTCCTGCTTAGCAGGGAGTGGTGAAGAGAAGGGGAGAAGCAGCCCACAGTCTGCGCCAGAGCAGCAGCCATGGAGCAGAGGGGAGGTGCCAGCCCTGCTGTAGAGCAGAGAGCCCTGCCCAGCCCAGAGAGCATGCTGGGATGCTGGGGGAGTCTGGTTTATTTTAAACCAGTAGCACCTAGCACTTTTGGTTGATCAAAAGCAGAACCATGAGGCATGTGCAGACTTAGAAAATTTAAGATACCTATTTTAATTCCTAATTTCTACTTATCTGCCAGATCCTGAGCTATGTTTTTTTTGTAGCTGCTGACACTAAAAGCAATGGTCATCACATAGTATAAACAGAAGGGATGCCTTCTAGTGTTTTGACTGTAGAACTTAGGAGAACTTGATATTACTCATAATTCTGCTATTGACTCTACCACACTTTGATAGTCTGAAGGGGTGGAAAGTAAAAGGGCGAGTCAGGTTTTCTGCATCTGCCACCAGAATTCCTTGAGTTTGAGTTGCTTCCTTCCATCATGGCCAAAAGAAAGCGTGCTGTGTTTTCTTCTTCTACTGTGTTCACCACAGGAGTAACCAGGTGCTTTTTAGTAGCATATCAAGCGAAGTGACTAACATTGACTATGCATTTATTCTTTCCAGGGTAGAGGAAGATACAGTGAAGTGGTTTGGTTGGGTGGTTTATTTATTTGTTTTTCTAAATTTATCTGCTCTTGTGTTTTATGAAGGCAGAACAAAAAAGTACTCCTTGCATTTGAAGCAGAAAGCAACCAAGTTTGCATGGGCTGTCAGGTCCCAGAGCAGGTCAGCCCCGTTTTGGATTCGCCCAAGAAAGTGTTTTTCCCTCTACCTCTGTCCTTCCCCAAAAACTAAGTTTCTTTCTTATTGGGGGAAGTTCCATTTTTACTCTAGCCCTGAAGATGTGGGAGCTCCATCTGGTTGTGTGGGCTCAAGGCACAAAGGGAGAAAAGCAATACAAATGGGGAGTTTCAGAAAACTTCTGAAGCACCTCTACAGTTCCCTAATTCAGAAGCCTCTTGTTCCTGTGCATCAGGTTGCTAGTAGTGCAGGTTCACAAATGCCTTGCTTCCACTTTTGGTTCTGGAATGGTCTAAATGGCACCATACCGTGTGGTGTACCAACTCATTTGTCAGCTGATAAGCACCTGCAGCTCTCTGTCAAGTCCACTGTCCATGGTCAAAACTTGGGTTACATTTTGGACAGATGTCTGAAGTCTTCAATGCTATCTCATTCCTAGTCAGTACAAGTATCAAGCGTATTATTCAGCTGGAGCATTTGCATCTATACTCATTTTATGCTCATAGGTCTACATTATAGAGGTACACCACAGACAAATAATTCATGCAGTCATTCAAGCTGTACCACATTCAGTCATTAGGAGAACAAAAAAGGAAAGAATGCAGCAGAATAGAATACTATCACAATTGGGTAAAAGAAATACAGAAAACGTGTGCACAGAATAATAGGGCCTCCACGAAGTGCCAGAGTAAAATTACTGATGCTTTAAGGAAAAGCATAACCATGCAAAGTCTGAGAGTAACAACTCATTTTTATGGACCCCAGACTCCAGTTAGAACAATCCTAATACTACGCTTAAGATGCAGACACGTGTAAAGATCAAACCATTCTCAAATGTCACTGATTAGGAACTGGCTCATCATTGTATATGAAGCACTACAGCACCAACACCACAGGATGGAAAGGAGCACCCAGCCCAGAATGTCTTGCGGTAGGCTAGCGGAGGGAGGGGAGGGAGTGCTTGCACCAGGGCCATCCCTGGTGGGGGAGGGCAAATTGGGGTGACTGCCCCGGGCCCCATGCTTTGGGGGGCCCTGCTGACAGTGCTGTACAGGTCCGCCACACACCACCACTGCCGAGCACCTCTGACTGCCTCCGCTGCTGAGCACTGCTGTCTCCGCCCCCCTTTCAGCCCTCCCCCCGCTCCGCTGGGTTCACCACACCCTTCCCTCCCCACTCAGGCCCCACATACCCCTAGGGATGGCTCTGGCTTGCACCCATGCTTTAGATGTCCCAGGAGGTGGGTGACTTGTTGTGAGGGGTGGGGTGAGGGGGTTCATTCTGTTTTCTCTTAATCATGAGTTCAATTAACTTCAATACCATGCAACTGACTGCAGCCTGTAGCGTGCTTGCCTGACTTGGGGGAGGGACAGAGTGCTTGGATTTATATTTATGGGTTCCCAGGGATTTGTGGGGCAGCATGATGAAGGGGCATGGTTCAATAGGGAGTGAGGACCCAGTTGGTTGTTAGACAGCTTTCATTGAACAAGCAGTGCAAGGAAGCTCATCAATAAAAAGTACCAAAAATCAAGGAGCTAGAGGGACAGCAGGATTCTGGCTGTGTACCAAAGTGGGTGGTTGCAGTAGTGCGGGGGGGAGGGCAGGATGGTGGGGAAGGAGGGATGCAGCGTGGGATGCCTGTGGGACAGACCAGACCCGAGTCACAATACTTTTGTGTCCACTCATAATGCTGAAATAATTTCCAGCAAACCAGTTCAGAACAGTACTTTTTCCAGGAACACTTGTCAACCATTCTACACCAGTGGTTCCCAAGCCCTGCCAGGTTGCGCACCACCAATTTAAAACGATACAACCTTAAGTACCACCAGCAATTTTTTGTCATATAAAGTAATTATATATTAAATCTGTTACTGTGTACCACAGACAGGTTGTCTGTGTACCACTGGTGGGACGTGTACCAGATTGGGAACCGCTGTTCTAAGCAGTTTTAAAAGTTTAACAGCCTTATATGTCTGTCTGCTTCAGGCTTTAACTGCATTTAAACAAATCTAAGTGTTATGTGTTACCTGGCTAATAGCAACATCTGTCCAAGTTTCTGGACAATTCCATTTACAAGTGAATATCGCTCTCCTCTCCCTATTGTAGTATTTTATCACTGAGAGACCTACTTGAAAATGAAGAGACACATTTTAGTTACAATTCCAATTCAATTGTCTTCAGTAGAATAGGTACTGGCACAGTCTCAAGATAAAGAGGCTGCTGTCTAGGATTAGCAAACACTGCATTTAGGGAACTCTGTTATGATCAGCAAGTCTATTATCAGGTTTTTTTATTCCACAGATCAATACATTTCAAATAGCTTCGCCCTCCCATTTGTTTCCTTTTCCGCGTCTTGATACCCATATGTGATGGATCGCAGGGGCTCAAGCAAGAAAAAAACGATACAAGTAAAGCTCTCCCATTATTTAGAAGTATAAAACAAACTAAGGAATAACAAAAATTGCACAGCCTCTACAGCCTTTTGGAAAAGGTCTTGTAAACTGAACTGTGTGCTTACTCTGCATATCCCTGCACTAAAATGTGGATGTGTTAATTTGGCTTATGACGTGAAAAGTACTGGAATCAAGAAAAGCATGCTATTTGCAGCAAAGCAAAATTAGTCTTAGATTTCACACAAAAACAATGATGAAGTTATCCCAGCATATAGCGTGAGTTTTGAAACAATCCCAATCAGGAAAAAAACACAAGTCTTATGGAAGTCAATAAAAGGTACTCACACATATTTTAACACAAATCTATTAGTCCAGAAAACTTTCTCATGGAATAATCAATTATCTTCTGAGACCATTATAATTGACCACTAGAAACTTCCAACATCAGGGGAAAAAACATGCCTTAATGTGTGCTATGAAAACTGCAAAGGTAGAATTCTTTTTTAGACCCAAACAGAGACCATCACCAAGCTAAGGTTCCAATGGTATTGCAAGCAGCTGAAGCTACTGAATAGTTGTTTTATAGTTTCAA
This sequence comes from Alligator sinensis, assembly GCF_000455745.1. Taxonomy (NCBI): domain Eukaryota; kingdom Metazoa; phylum Chordata; order Crocodylia; family Alligatoridae; genus Alligator; species Alligator sinensis. The sequence goes on along the minus strand of NW_005842620.1, from coordinate 545,699 downwards.
TTACTTTCTCAGTGTTGATGTTAACTTGGTATTTGTATAGGTGTTTTGTTAGGCCATTTGTATGGAATACTGTGGTTAATCCTCTGCTTGCCTCATATTAGTCAAGGAACTTATTCCAGTATAAATAGATTCATTGGGCCAGATCTTATTCCAGCTAGTAGGTGCCTGAAGCATGATCCTATTCCACCCTGCTCAAGTCCCTGAAAAACAATTAATGCAAAGGTGGATGGGCCCTCCCCTTATTCAGTGCTTTTTGTGGCTCAGCCTTAAGGCTAAGGTGACAAGGTGTTATAAAAGTAGGTACACTGGTGTTCTTTCAGGAACTCAAAGCAGGATGGAATAAGATCCCACTTAGGCACCTAATGGGTGGAACAGGATCTGCCCCAGTGTATTTATTCTTGGTGCAAAACACTCTTGAGCACAATCCACATTAAGACACACAATCTAGCTGTAAGCCTTCTATCATGGGAAACCTTTGGACTAATTGTACACAGTATGAATAAAAAACCCCACTCACCTTGAAAGGTAATCAAGCCACCGTGATGCTTTCTGGATGTTCTTAACAATGCATCTCCCGGCATAAAATGTTTCTACAGCCACCCTGCTAGCAGTATTCTACTGCTTACTTTCTATGATGCAGCTTTATTTGTAGCTATAAACTCTCAAGTTCAGTCTTCAGCATAAAAACCTTTCTACTGCAGAAGCACTATCCAGTTAAGATATAAGATATTCATTTAACATCTATATGTAATTTACCACCATCGAGCAATTAGTATTATTTATGTCAGGGGTTGACAGCATATGGCCCAAGGACTATATTTGGCCTATGGAGTGACCAGATCCATCCTGCGGATCTGAGGCTCTAGCAGCAATCAGGGGTGAAGGCTTCTTCCATGCCATCATGGGTAGAAGCATCAGTGGGCAAGTCCTAGTGCCCACCCAGCTCCAATCTGAGCTGGGTCATCTCAGCCCACAGCCTGAAAAGGTACTAACTGCTGCTATAAGGCAATTTATAAACCTATGGAAAAAAGCCTGGAAGAGGAGTAAACTTGCCCTCCACGGTGCGGATAGAAATAACTTCTGTAATATTTAAAAGTGATGTGGGTTTGAAAACATTTACAAGATGAAATTTCAGGCGTGGGACGCATACAACCCTTGTAGCACTCCCCAGCTGTAACGCTTCAAAATTTCTGCCCGCAGCCACTGCACTCCAGCTACAGGCACTATACGAAGTGAAGAATGCTTCTTGGACTGACGGGAGGGCTAAAGAGGATTCTGACTCTCCAGCCTGAATCCCTTTTCTCTCTCCCACTCAGCTGAGCAGCTAGAAGGGATTGGGACTGAAGGACTGGAGAATGGGATGCAGCAGCTGCGGTCTGGCAGGCTTTCAGTCCATCCTGCTCTCTCTTCCCCCCCATGGCAGGAAAAAGTGGAGATGGGAGGAAAGAAGCAACGTACCATGGGATTTTGGAGGACACATATACCCCTTGTCCCTCCTGAAACATAGAAGATGCTGAATTTTAGCCCATTTTGGATTTAAACTTAATTGCTGAACAAGAAAGATTTCTACACTGGCCTTTCTGCCACTTGACACCACCAGGGAAGGAATGCTGCCTTATCTGCACATCAAAGAGTAACTCACACTCTTACAGACCCAGAGAAACAGACTTCCACCGTCAGCTCCCTCTGTGCAAAAAAAGTTTATTTTCTACCTACGGGGACTTTTTACCATCTTTAATTTTCCCTAAGCCTGAGGAAGGGGCGTGTACCCGAAAGCTTGCAGAAAAAGATTTTTTTTGCGATTTTGTAGTTGGTCTAATAAAAGGTATCATCTCTGAACCAAGAGTTCTAGTTTTGCGTTCCCTTGTCCCCATGCGCTTAGGCAACCTGAAATGCTTCATGGGAGTACCTCATTTCAAGAGATACTATTTTGGCGTGCTTCCACAACCCTGCAAAGGCATGTGTTTTTGTACAGCTGGACCTCTGGAGCATTTCGTAGAGATCTGAGATGGTTCAGTTACTTCTGTCCACACCCCAAGAAAGTAAATTTAATGGCAAGGTAGGAAAATGCTGAGAACAAGTGAGGCTGAGCTGTCCTGCACGAGCAGTCTCTGAAGTGGCAGCAGGACATTCAGCTTGTGGGTTTCTACTGCCACCTAGAGAGGATGGGCACAAAGTAGACACATTTTACCATAGGCTGTGGTGGGTGCTTTGTTTGCTATACTCCAAATGCACATTATTTATAAGGCCAAGGCTCTACTGCAGCTGAAGCTCTTAAGCTTACCATATTTTCCAAAATCCAAGATAAGATTTTCTCTCACTGATCAGCATGGAGGTGGGGCTCATCTTAGAGAAGTGCTTTTCAAGCAGTGTGCTGTGAACAGCTCCCTGGTGTGCCGTGAGAATTTTGGAATCATGAGAAAATCAGTTCTCTAACTGCCTAGTGCTAATGAATAATGTGCGTCATTGAGATATTCACAGAGGACTCAGCCATGTGTTGGCTGTGGGGGAGAGAGAACCAGCTGAGCAGGAAACTTCTCAACTGCACATGTGTGGGCTGTGGGGATGCAGAGTTTGCAAGCCTCTAAACAACTATGCCAAGGAATTTTGCCACGGCAATGAGCTAGTAAATATGGGGATGAGGAATGCCTTAACAGATGTGCCACAGAAAATTTTTATTGATATAAGTGTGCCTTGGGCTGGAAAAGGTTGGGAAAACACTGAACTAGAGTACCAGCCTGGGGCTGAAACTGGAGTTGAGTTCCTGCCTGTCTAGGCCAGGGTGGCTTGCATTGCAAAGAAGGGGGCAGTACATAGGGAGACCTGGGGTGGGGGAATGCAGGGAGACCACACAGCTGGACCTCACACTTGCCTCCAGGCTCTGACTCCAGCCCCAACCACATGCAGAGTTGCTGCTACTGTTTTTGCTAAGCTGGGCTGGGGCCACCGCCTCTCCTGGAACTGGAGCCACCCAAAGGTAAATGACAGCAGGCATGCAGGGTGGTGGGGGGGGACACAAGCATCAAGGAGACAGACACAGAAACAGAGGGGCAGGTACTAGGGACAGGCAAGCAGAGACACGGGTGGGGCAAGGGGAAGCAGTCACAAGTATGGATGAAAGCAAGGGGTAGGGGTTTGGCACCTCACCCCTGACCACTGCTTTCTCTGCCATGGCAATGGAGAGGTGAATAAGATGATCCCCCACAATTAAGATCCTATACATGGGAAATTATAAAATGTATTGTTTTCCATAAATGAAATCTTAATTATGGGGAGGAGAGGGAAGGGGGTCATAAAGGTTGGAAGAGCCTTGGATTCCAATAAATACAAGATTAGGGTACCCTTGCAAAAGAGGAAGGGACGCAATTTGCCGTTAACAAAACACAGCAAGTTTGTACTTCTGGTAGCATCCAACATTTCTTCCCCTCCCCCCAAATTTCCAGTGGCAATGTTCTTACCTATGATAAGATTCCCACATTAGGATTCCAGTATCATATTTTTCATTACTATCCTTGAGTAGTAAAATATGCCTTGAAATCTTAGTCCTTCTATGAGTCTTTTTACCAGCAAGGGATTTCAGGACAGGCTCTGAGGAATAATTCACAATCTCAATCAAGCCGAAGGATCAGTTGTATAAAGGGCTCTCATTGGGCAATCCTGATCCGTTAAAAATGCCCCTTGATTGGCTGAAGAACAGAAGTTAATAGGGCCAACCTGGGTAAAGTAGCTGTACCACATCTGTTTCTGGTCCCAGGTACAATATAGGTCATACCAGGCCTATTACATTTGTCTTGCAGGGAGACTTGATTCCCCTGTATTTGTGACTTACTCTTAATGGGCAGAACAATTGCAGTTGAGAGCAGAGCTTTGTTGTCTCTCCCAGTGGCCTGATATAGAGCAACCAATTATATTCAAGGAAAAGATTGCCAGACACTTCAATCCATGTAGGGGTTTTAAGGAACAATTAAAGATCTGACTGTGCCTTAGAATGCCCAGAGGCATAGATGCCATCTGCTCATCCTTTCTTTGCTGGGGGTGATTGTGACATCCTTAATTACCACTCTGGGCAGGATGCCCTGTTCAGAATTGCCTTTCTGGTATGTTTGAGCAAGAAGTTTTGCAGCAGGCCCCCCAAAAAAGGACTCAACTTGCCATCTTCTTTGGGGGTAAAACTGAATAGCACCACGGGTTTTGACCTTTGCTTTAATTCATCTCATTTGGAACTTGCTGCGCAGCATCCATCTGTTCAACTTGTTTTATAGTACAAGCCTTCTGTTCACAGGCTGGAATTCTTCCCTCCCTTCTTTAATCCCAAGCACCTAAAGGTTGAAATATTAAAGTTATTAGTGTTGTCTGCATCAGGCTATAGCTGGGCAGAGTAGACTTTGTTCAGCAACAGGTTGTTTGGTGAAAGCCTGACACTGAAGTGGGGGCATTTTGTTTAGCTTTTTGCCCCACATGCCACACTATAAGACTGTGCCAGGTAGTAAATGTCAAATAAGATTTAGACCTGGGGTGTCAAACTCGTTTTGGCCCAGGGACCAGATCTAGAGTGGGGATTCCAAACTAGGAATTTGGCAGCAGCTCAAGTGACAGTAGTGTTGACCCCTCAGACGCCATCCTCACAGACATGGGAGCTCTGGAACCCAGGGCAGTTAATGTTGCTGCCCTCACTCGCACCTCTGCTGAACTTCAGGCCCGTGACCCACGTTTCATAATCCTTATTTAGATGAACAGCATCCACGACACAGCCTAACAGACCTGTTCTAAACCCATTTTCCAGAGCAATAGGCACTGGCTTGGTCATCGATTCTGAAACTAAACGTCCAGAGGCTGAGTTAGCCTCTGTTTCGCCTTGTTACTCTCCAGGAGATAAACATCAATCACGTTTCCCAGGAAGGATTAGATTTCATGCAGAAGCTTGGAGCTACCCCAAAGGCAAAGCTTTCCCAGCTAAGCTGTTGCTGGCAAGATTGCATTACTCAAAGAGCTGTGATACTGCTGAGTATGGTTAAGCTGGTGTTAAAACCTGAAAATGTTCAGGATTGGGGGGGGGAAGAAGTGAGGTACTGAAGGTGGGCCTTCTTCCTCCTGTTTTCTCTTTGAAAGCTACCACTTATCTGAAAACCTAGATACCTGCATCTAGCCTGTGGCCACTCTCCCCTCCCTTTCCCAGGTATTTATAGCTAGGCGCAGATGTTGATGCTTGGGCTAGGTAAGCAAGGTGTGAGCAGATAACGGCAGACACAGGCTCTTCCAGCCTAGCTGCTCCCCTGCACCCACTGTCTGCCTCCTCTGCAAGGAGATAAACCCTGTAATAAATAAATCCGTTTTTGTAATTGGGTGCTGTTCAATACATAAAAGTGATGGAGGGGTGTTTTGAGTCTAAAGAGGTTGAGAACCACCTCACTAAGTTATTCTTT
>NW_005842620.1:508253-540181 GCF_000455745.1 Alligator sinensis | reverse complement strand
AAGCTCTCATCACTATTACTTCGTCCAAAACTTAGCATCTTGTCTTAAGGAAAGAACAGCATTTATATCCTAACACTCTATACCTGGACTGCTTTGCTAGTGAGACACAACAAGGTACTTATTCAGCTGGAAGCTGCTATCACGCACCAAAATGAGAAGGCACCACTAGTCCTTCATTGTTATGAAGGATTAAGTATAGTACTTGCAGACAGATGCTTTTTTCTTTTTTTATTGCTGTTAATTCAAGGAAAAAAGGTTGCATAAAATCCAATCTCTTCTAGAAATATAAGTGACCTTTCCAGTACATTTCAAATATCAAAGTATATGGTAAACATACAAATAAAGAGAAGGTAACATACCTCCTATTTACAGTACAGTATTTTAAATCATAAAATAAGTTCCGTAAAGTACAACTGGCAGGTAATTCACAATGCGAGCCCATTGGTGCTTTAACACCCTCACCAACGCAGTTAATTCATTTATCGTGGTCCAAAAATACCGAGATCAAATAAAATATTTAATCAAAATAATTTCCATTTACTACTTAAACTTTCTCCTTTTAAATTAAAGCTTTCATCTACCTCCCTCCCCCAAAGAAAAGTTTCAAAATGTACACTGGTGCTATAAATATAAATGCTACCTATGAACAAATGTAGTAATCAAGCTTTTTTTTTCCCTTCAAGTTTTTTTTTTTTTTTTTGTTTAGCAAATTTATTATTAGCCAGCTGAATCAAAGACTGAATTTTACTTATGTCCCTCTACTGCATACTAGTCTTAAACAACAACAAAAATACCCTCCTTTTGCTTCTGTCATGAACTGCGAGGAATGCCAGAATCCTATGGATAATACAGTGGTAGTTGTTCATCGGTGTTGAATGCAGCAGTCAAAAATACACTCATCTTCCAGATAACCTCAGTGCACTTTAGGAAATCAAATATTACCTGGAAGCAATTTAGTACATATATTGGCTTTAAAAAATAAAATAAAAAAAATACAGCAGCATTAAACTTAGTGACATGATTAATACCATCTTAGCACTCATTTCAGTCTTTCACATTATACCATAATCACGCATAGTGGTGAACTGTTATAAAATAGTGACTTTGCTATTTGGTAGACAGGTTCTAATTATACCAATACCTGACTTTATTTTGTAGAAAATCTTAATTTTTGTTCAGTTTGAAATAAACCATTTACATTCTCAATACAATGCAACACTGTAACAGTTCAGGGGAAAAAAAAAAAAAAAAAAAAAAACTTCAATCAAATAACATTCATTCTGTGTTGACACGGAAGTCGAATAGCTTAAAAAAAGGGAACGACCTTGCTGTCAACTTTCATTACAAATGCAAACACGCTGATTACAACATTCATACCAGGTTTGTTTTTTGTTTTTTACTATCTCTGAAAAAAGAGGCTAAAAAGCTACAATGGATGTAAAATCTTTTTTAAATGTGTTCATTTTCATAAATCTTTTCAAGTCCACACAGTTTCAACTCCTTCCCATACCAAGTAATTTGTTGATTTGAGACTCACAACAGCTATGTATATGTATTATCTATAATATAGTACATATACACTATTCTGTGTTTTGGTAGTCTCCCCTAATACAATGAGTAAACAGTTTTCCCTCAGTTTAGGAGTGTAATGATTTAGAATATGGACAAGGTCTGTATAAACAGCCAAACACTTGTTCAGTGCAATGAAACCATGTGGACAAAGTGAGGGTGAGAAAAGAAAACCAGCAGCATAAGGAGAATGAGGAGGGGGGAAAGATTGTGGGAAAATATGACTAAGTTTCTTCTTTCACCATATGGCTGCTCCATCAGTGATGTCAGAGGTCAGAGGACTTTTTTTTTTTTTTTTTTAAATGTAGTAAACATTGCACATGTCTCAAGTCTTCAGTGCAAAAGTATGGTTCAAATGCTCTTTTTGATTGTTTGGCTGTTAGTTTGAATTACATGCATTAGGCAAGACTTGTAGAACCAGGAGACCGGGGACTCAGCTTTCTTCTTTTGTATTGGAACGGAGGTGCAAAAGCAATGAAAAATTCCAAAAAGAATATAAAACTGGGAATGTCCCAAACACAAGGTCAAAGAACCCTCCCCCCTGCCCCACAATTTCCCAGCTTCAGTTTAAGTAGGCAATGTTTACTTGTTTCAGTCTGCAGAATCCAACGTATCATTGGAAGGGGGAGGGGGAGGTGCGTATCTCAGTCTGTAAGTGCCTAAAACAGGAAAGAGAACTACTGAGTCACTGTTTGGAATCAAATGGATTACAACACCACCATAAGGTATCAAAATGGACATGCTCTTCAAAAGGCACCATCTTATTCTCCAGTCCTATTTGAAGCAGCTCCGCAAAATTCCATGTCTTTGCTAAAATGTCACTTTTAAAAATAAATCCATCCCTATACATTTAAGACGTCACCACAGAAAACAAACAAACAAGCCCAAACCCCCAAACCTCCACAATTAGTCTCTTCTGTTCAAGTCTGGCAAAACGATTAGGTCACAGTGGACCACACACTATGGATCAGAAAGAGAACAAAGTAGCTAGTAGTCTAAACAAACAAACAGACAAACACTGTGCATTTGCCCCCACTCTTTTGAAGGAAAAAACAAAAAAAAAGACCGAAATCATGAAACCAGATACTTCCCTTCATCTTCATTTCTTGGTATCTTATGTGGTTCTCTTTGCTGCAACTGTCTCAAAAGTCTAACTAATCATGTGGTACGGAGGGGGTGTGGGAAGATGACTTGTGCAAAAGCAAGCTTTAGCAAAAACTAGAAATGAGCGCAGTCATTTCATTTTCTGAATCCACATGTATCTTAAAAATATATGGTTTGTATCACACGTAGCACTTGATGATTTCTAGTCCTTTTCAATGCTGAATTATATGCCACACCTTTGATAGGGAATGAGTGAGAGAACCAACTTTAATGTGCAAGTCTCAACATTATGCCAAAAGCCCCGTGGAAAATTTAGATTTGGTACGATTTAACTTCCTAGCCCTATATCGTATCTCATTTAAATATAATGCTTGTGAACATATTCCCACACAGTGCTCTACAGAATTAATGGACATAGATAAACTAATCTGAAATTTTATAGCAGATCACTTATGCACATTTGCAGACACGCACACATACACACACACATGCACGCACATTTCTGAAAGAATGGAAACAGCATGGTCAGTCAGATAAAGAGAAACTGAAACTCAAAAGCAAGTCCGTTGGGAGTTATCATGATTACCTTGTTGATTGGCCTCCATGGATGACTGCTTACAGTCCTGCGCATAATGTCCACTTACACCACAATTGTAACATGAAACATTCCCATTCTTCTTGGGCCCTGATCCATTTGTGTTGGCAACTACGTTAGGTGCTGGATATACTGAATAGAACCTCCCAAATCCTGCCATCTGCTGCATACCATAGTTGGCTTGGCTCCCCATTACTGGGTCATGCATAAGCCCATTTGCATATGGAGTCTGAGGCAGGAAAAAAGGAAGTTGTGTTCCATTGCTTTGATGTGCTTGGTTGAGGTAGCTGCCATTGCAAAGAGATGGCAGAGGGAAGAAAGGTGGAACTCTGTAGACTTGTCCATGAAGTGGGTTATGATAATAATAATTACTGATCTGAAGGCTTCCATTGGTCCCACAGCTACATCTACGTCCACAAGACCCACAGGTCCCTGACCCCAACTGCTGGGGTGGCAATATAGTTCCATTAGTGTTAGTGTTTCCAACAGCATTTATATAGGATGTGCTGTCACTCTGTGCAGTGCTGTGTGTTAAAGCAGGGCTTGGGCTAGGGGCAGGGCCTGGTGTATGGGTAGGTATTGCAGGAGGAACAGAGGACTGGATCTGGCCAACACCTAGACTAGCTGACTGAGGAGGTGATGAAGTTGCTACAGTATTTAGCACATTTGTATTCTGGTTGGGCAACACACTGGTAGCATGAGGACTGCCTGGCAAAGGATATGAAACTGGTGGAGGTGGCGGTGGGGCTGTTGAAAGACCAGCTGCTGGAAGAACTACCTTAAGACTGGTAGGCTGAGGGATTGCTCCTGTGTTTCCCTCAATATGAGGCACCATTTGATTCAGTCCTATCACCTGGGCTGCAGGTTTTGTGACGGTATCTGTAGTAGGAACTGGGGATCCTGGAAAACTACCTGGGTTGTGGACTGGGATAAAGGCAGTATTTGGTGATCCAATGCTTAAGTTTCCTGTTGGCTGTTGTGGTCCATTAACTGTGCAACTCTCTGACGATCCCTGTGGAGAGGGAATTTTCAGTCTCTGTATTGCCAAGTGCAAAGCTGGGCTACCAGGTTGGGGAAGGAAAGTAGGTGGGACTTGTAGAGGGGAAGCCAACAGCTCAAGGCGTTTCTCAGATTCACCAGAAGTCACTGACCCCAATCCGCCTGGAGTTGGATTTGCAGATTCTCTTAGTGGTGATGTAGCAACAGGAGTGGTAACAAGCATCTCCATTGTTTTACTGTCAGCAGATATGGGTGGTGGGACTACCGCTTCAGGCTTCTGGGCACCATTGTGCATCACACAGTGTAAGGCAGACATAAAGGAAATATGCTGAAACTTAGAATTCAAAGGAACCTCTGAAGTGCTTCCATTTTCATTACTTGCTGAAGAAATCTGAGAAACCGATTTGTTGATATTCGATGGATCGACAGTACCATAACCTGTAAACCTGGTTGCATTTCGTTTCCCAGAGTCTTCAGAATTGCTGTCTGTGTCTGTGAAGACAAAGCGTGGTGGGGGCAGGGGAGGAAGGGGAAGAATCATAAGTGCATGCTTCTGAAAACCTCTTCTATGTCTCCTCCCAGGACCAATATTTATTCACATTAACTTATGTCATAAAATCTACTGGTTTCATTTTTTTTGAGACTATATTTGGAGGTAGTTTATCTACCTTGCCATTTCAAATAGGTTTGATTCCCTCTATAAAAAGGCTGAGGGTTTATTGCCTTGCTCCCTACTGCTTCCTTACCCCAAACCCATGAGACTAGTTGCCTTTGGCATTCTATATGAGTGGAAGTCACAAAAACTAGAAGCTGTGGTCATCTACCTAGGAAAGTGCAAGACTGTCATTGCTCCAGAACGTGAGTAGGCTGACATGATACAAGACAAGGAATTGAGATTTCAAGCATAGAACTTCTTGGCTCCTTTTAGGTCAGTCAAAACATTTTGATCTACTGCACTGTAAAACTCAAGCAATCTCAAAATCTAAAACACACAAATAGATAATGCTGTGATTTAGGACCAGAAATGCATGGCAGTAATGCATGTGGGGACATTTCAAGGCATGCCACATGGCGCATTGGTCGGCTGCGTGCCACACATTCAAAATTAAAGCACTAAACAAACCAGCCAAAGATGTTCCACGTTCAATGTGGAACATCTTTGTGGCTTGTTTGCCGTTTTATCATGTGATAAATTGGCTGAACATGTGGTATGATAATCACAAGATAACTGTGACATCTGCCAGGGCCCTTATATAAAACCTTTCATGGATTTGTTTTCAATGAAAACATTACACAGTTTTTTTTGTAAAGAGAAAAAGCTACTCTCCTTTCCTAAAGCCTTGGTCCTTATCAGAAGGAATATAAGATTGCTACAGAATCTATGAACCGTATCTTCCCCCACTCTCCTTGGTTATAGTATAATAAGGACCATAAGACAAAGATGAGCATCATCTTTTGTTTTCATGTATTAATACTGCAGAACAAATGTCTAGGTAGTCTGCTATCAATACTGGAGGCACTCCAAAAATGTATACATAGAGGAAGCCTGTGCAGCAAACTGAATGGAAGGGCATACAATAATTGGGGATGTTTTTCCAGGCAACATCTGCATGTCAAGAATTATATCCAGAAGATCCCATGTTATCAATAATTTTCTTAAATTAAAAATGTTGATTATGTAGTTGAGTTCAGAAAGAATTAAGAGAAAACCTTACTGAAGTTTATACATTTCTTAGTAAGGTAGAAAACGGGATATATCCCGAATCTGAAGTTAAACAAGATTTTAAAACAGCAGTAAAAATCTGAATACCAACCAACTGGCAAGGGAGTGACTGATTGCACAGAATGACTAAAGGCAACAAATTCACATAAAGTAGTGTTTACAGGAATAAAGATGTTTCTGGAACACTGGTTTGCGTTTAAAGTGGTCAAGCTATTTTAGGTCCTACTGAGATAGGAAATGAGTATCAACATGCATAACACTGCACAAATCCAACCTCTGTCTTTTTCTTCTTCACTTTCAAAGCTTTCTTCCCTCCCATCATGCCGTGGGCTAGAAGGAGAACTGTAACCTTCTGAAGAAGTTTCTCCACACGTGTCATGTCCAGAACCAATATCCAAATTCAGATCTAAAAACGAAAGGGGAATCTCTTTATTTTGCATCACAATGCATATAGTGCCTGGGATTACTCATGGCCTGCTAGTTCAGATTTAAGTGTTAGTCTGTGTTTCATGTGTTGCATTCACCAGACTTTGAGGACAGATTAATTCTTAGATCTTATTATACTGTATTTACCCAAATCCACAACAGCTTCAAATTTAAGAGGACTCCCCAATAATTAGATTCTATATATGGAAAATTTGTAAGTTTGAGTGCCTGATTACCACCCTGAGGAAACTGAACTCTGCAAGGCAAGAAAAGGCAACTAACTACCTATTCCATGCAACGGCTTTGTGTTCTCTCTTAAAAGGATGCTTTGACAGGAGTGGAGTTCATGTCTCTCATCTATAGTCTTTGCCCTTATCAAACCAATGTGCGAGTAACAGGAACAGGCAATGTACAAGCATATCTAGCAGGTAGCAAGAATCCAATTACTATTCAACTTAACGAAATTTGGGTTATGTAAAAATTGTCTGAAATTCTATACGCATGCTTAAGAATTAGCATAACATTTGATTTTTTTTAAAAAAAAATCAGTGTTTGCTGCTCTAACAATAGAAAATTCAAGTACCTGGCATTAACTATACATGTACAAGATTACAACACTAATTATCAATAGCTACAAGATGAAGGTTTTCAAACTACCTGAAGGTATATACACCTGTGCAAACAGTTACAGATCACTGAAGTGTACCAGCTGATTTCTGCAGCTTTTACTGTAAAAGGCACTGCTTCTCTAATCAGCTGTGTGGGACTATTGAGGAACTCCAACAGATCAAAATAGTTGCATCCTTTGAAGTAAAAGCTGCAGCAAACAGCTGAGTGGCTCATCTTTAATTCAGTAACTTGCTGAGAATTAAACAGGTTCCAAACTACCCAGACATGAATAATCCAGGTCCTAATATATTGCCAGCTCAGGGAACAGCCAGATATAAAAAAAAGGAATGGATAGGAAGGAAGAGAAAGGCTTGAGAAACAGCTAAGGAAAGAAAAAGGGTTGCAGGTGGGTGAGAGTAAGCTTTAAGAGATTCAAGTTTTCCAGGTTGTTAAAATGCCATAAAAGAGGATTAAACTACTATTTTTTTCTTAATGAATGGCCGAACTGTTACCTTCAATACTACGATCCTACTAACCAATGATCTGGAGTGGAAAGAAGAGAAGACAAGCAGTTCTGAAAGGAGGGATGTGCAAAGGAGCTCTGACCATACTAGCTTTAAAGCAAACCACCAGTTAGCATATGTAAACTACTTGACACTACTGCAGGGGTAGGAAATTATTTCAGCTGGAGGGCCATTTTGGGTTTTGGTGAATTGTTGAGGGCCGCAAGGGTAGCCCCACTCCTTGACAGGTGGTCCCACCCCCTAACCTCTGACCTTTGCCACCAGAAGTTCCTCCTCTTGCCCCCCCCCAGAAGTACTCCTTTTGAGAGGGGAGGGTTGCCATCTGGAACCAGAAAAAAAACCCGGATCATACGCTAAAAGTCAAACACCTACTATAACATTTTAATTTTATTACAAAAATATTCGTTATGATGTGTGTTTGCATACTGTATATAGAAGTGATTTTATAACTCAAAAATAAAGTCTTACTCTTGTATATTGTGTGTGGAGGGTGTGTGGTTGGTGGTGTGTGTAGGGTGGCCTGTGAGAGGGTGTGGCTGTGTGTGGGGAGGCAATAGGGTATGCTGGGGGGTGGGTGACCCCTGCCCCCACTCCTCCCCTATGGCGCACAGCCCCCACCGGTGGTGCACGTGGTGGCAAGGAGGCATCCAGGCCAGCCCATCTTTATTGAGTGGGGCACCGCACGGCTGGCATGCAGCTCCGAGCACTAGCGCACCACTGGGGGAAGACCCGTGTGATGAAGCCAGCTGCCTTTGTTGCTCTTTGCTGTACAGGTCCTGGAACTCTGCTGGAAGTGGCGGGAGCCCTGTTCCTGGCTTTCTAGCTGAGCTGCAGTACCTGCATGGCAGGGGGTGGGAAAGGCAGCCAGCTTCACTGCATGGGGCTTCCCCCATGGCGCAGGGCGCCACGTGATGAAAGCGAGTCTGCCAGGATGCACTCCTCACCATCATGTGCAGCACTAGGTGGTGCTGTGTGCCGCCAGGTGGCAGCACCTGCGCAGGCCACAAGCACTCCAAACGCCTGCCACCTGCTGCTGCTGCTGCTGGGAACTGTGCTCCACAGGGGGGAATGTGTGGGAGAGGGTCCCCCCACCTCAAGCTCCACACTTGCAGCTGCCAGCCCCATGCTCCCACACATCTGCAGCAACCCCCCCTGCCACTTCCCTACCTGGTGCCTGGAGCGAGCAGGACGTTGGGGAAGCAAAGGTCCCCCAGCAGCTGCAGCTGTGACAGCAGCAGCCCCACCCAGAAGCTGCGTGCTGGCTGGGACGGGCCCTTCCACCCATGAGGGTGGAAGCAAGATCTATAGATTGTTGGGGCCAGAAGGGACCTCGCAGATCATCGGGTCCAGCCTCCCAGCTCTAGGCAGGAAGACATATGGGATCAAGTGATCCCAGCAAGGTGACTGTCCAGTCTCCTCTTGAAAGCCTCCAGGGTAAGTGACTGCACCACCACTGGAGGGAGTTTATTCCAGTCTGGACACCCTGACTGGGAAGGAGTTTTTCCTGGTATTAAGCCTGAAGCGGCCTTCCAGGAGTTTGTATTCATTGGTCTTGGTCTTCCCCGGGGTGCCCAAGCAAACAGTTGTTCACCAAGCTCATGATGCACTCCTCTGATATAGCGGTAAGCCGCAATCAAGTCCCCTCTCAACCTTCTCTTCTTTAGGCTACAGAGGCCCAGGTTCCTCAGCCTTTCCTCATATGGCTTGCCTTGCAAGTCCTTGATCATACGGGTGGCTCTTTTCTGGACCCTCTCTAGTTTTTCCACATCCTTACTGAACTGTGGTGCCCAGAACGGGACGCAGTACTCCAAACGCGGTCTCACCAGTGCTGAGTACAGCACGAATATCGCTTCCTTAGTTTTATATGAGATGCATCGGTTGATGCATGCCAGCATGTTACATGTCAGCGTGTTAAGATGCGCAGGTTGGGCAGGGTACAATTAGTTGGTGGGTGCTGGCAGGATGAAATTGCCTGGTAGGCCAGATTCGGCCTGCGTATTTTGCCTGCCCTGCTCTACTGCGATGAAGGGCATCCTTACCAGGGCCCTGAAGGTTGCAATAATTTTTAATATAATCTCAAACTGTAAAGGAAACAGTAAGACATTAGCTCTTAATGCAACAGGAAAACCATAAAAATTAATTTGAAGAGGAACAAAGAACATACAGAAATAGGCTACTGTGCTGGGGGTGGGGTTCAACATGTAACTCAATTCTTCAGAGGGATAACAGATTTCACTGTAAAGCTTAAAAGGGGTCCCCCACTGAGAATTTCATCACAGTCTTCCGATTAATTTCTGCCCTAATTTATCATCTGTGCAACTCCCATTGACTTCAGTTTCTCACGGCCTGAGGAAACCCAGAAATTGTGTACTAGAAACGTAAAGTAGCAAAATTCTTTCACAAGCTCAGGAATTCTGTAATATTTTGCAGGTAGAACAGCTTCTGCAGCAAAAACAGCATTCTCATCCATCACATCTGATTTTATCCACTTTCATGAATCAGAGGATCATCCGACTAACAATATTTACTGAGATATGGCATACATACTATTTTGAATATGATATTAGGCACAAGCCCAGAAGGAAATTGCCTTTACCATCTGCAAAAAAATCACATTCCAAAACAGCCACATGAAATTAAGATGCTAAATACCCAAAGCATTCCTATAACCCCACTAGGCGTTGACAGTCTAAAAAGCCAGGTCCCACAGGATAAGTATTTATCAGCCGTCTCCACTGTAAAGGCAGCTTTCCCACAAGTTTTATTCATTAGATAATATGTATATAATTGAACTGGCGGTACTAAAATGATAGTAAAGTCTCCAGTTATCCACCACACAAGGAGCTCTCAGCATAAATAACAACTTGTTACACCAGAAGCCTTCTAGAGAGCTAGGTAATGAATACAGAAGTAGTCCTCAAAATATGGCAATTCAGATTTATTTTCTAGCTGAAAAACACATGGACAGTGACTTGACTAAGAAAGGCCACTAGCTATGCTGCAAAAGTAAAAGGAAACTTTGAATGAAATACTGAATACTGCAATTCCATATGATCAGGTATCATTATAGGCTTTCACACTTTGAGGTTCTGTTTTTAAGCATTTGAATCAGACTCAAAACAGAAGTGAATATTCTCCGAGTAACTGGTGTCTTGCCACCATCCCATCTTCCATTTTTCTTGGGGGGGAGGGGTGGGGGGAAAAAAATGAGGAGAGGCAAATCACCTTATACCTATACTCAGTATAAAAAAGGGTTGGCTGCTGGCCCACAGTATGCTGGTCACTTCTGGTCCACGGTTTGCCAGTCCACTGAATAAAAAGGTTGGGAACCCCCGAATTACATAATACATGTAGGGGCCTAAGGACTCGTCTGCAACAGTAGCAGCACATATTGCAGATGCTTTTTTGTTTTAATAATTTTTCTGCCTAACCATTACAGTTCTTCCATCAGAGGACTTAAACCCTGGACAGCAGTAATGCATGTAGTACACATGCAAAACTCTACTGGTTAAAGCTTATATTCTTCTGTAATACTGACAAAAAGCTAGTATAACTGGTAAGGAGCTTTTCCCTTAAAGGAATTTCTTACCTTTCACTGCCCCTGAACGGATGTGCTGTGTGGCTGCAATTCTTACTCCATTTATTCTATTGCTCAATCTGCTTTCAGTTTTCTTTATTTTCTCTCTGTGTAGATTAAACGTTAAGACATTTTTCAAGGGGTTTAAGCAAAACATAATGGAAATTCCATTGGAAACCTCCAAAAATCCTCTAGAAATGAATGTATTCCAGGATCAGGGGTCAACACTGCAAATGGTATTAAAGTACCTAGTTAAGGTATCATATTTACTTAAATCCAAGACAAGATTTCTTCCCCCTTCCTCCCGCCCACCCTCACCACTTACCCTCGGTCACAGCTCTGACCTGCATCATCCCAGCCAGGCAGCAGTGGAAGTGGTGGCAGCTGCTCTGGCCTGACCTTGGGGCCAGAGCTGCCACCAACTGCAACCCCTGCTACCTAGCTGGGCAGGGGCTAGAGTTCTATGCACTTTGTGCCCTAGACTGCAACTGGGGCCAGAACTGAGGGTTAGCAGCAAGGGTGCGAGAGTGGGGGCAGATGCTAGGGGCACAGGCGCAAGTGGCAGGGGGTTATAGGGAAGGAGCCAGGCTGCTTGCTTCTCTACCACTACAGCAGGGAAAGCAGCAGTTAGGGGACAAATTTAAGATGACCCTGAAATAATTAGATTGTATATGTAGAAAATTATAACAAACTCATAAATTGTCCATGTATAGAGTCTGATTGTTAGGGGAAGCATCTTAAAAATTTGAAATTATCTTGGATTCAGGTAAATATACTAGAGACAAGACAATAGGCAGGAATTAGTGTTAACATTCCTCAGGGAATAAAGAATAGTTGACAAACTCCAGTATTGGATTTACAGGCATTAGGGCACTGAACAGCAAGGATGGCAGATGTATTATTTGCATTTAAAATGAAATATACAACGAGGGGGGAAAAAAACACAGTCTGTCACTCTCATGGGCTACTGCACTTGCAAGAAGATCTGAAATTGATCCAAATTTTAGGGCCGATTTTATTTAATACATTCTACAGCAAAGCAAACTGTCATAGGTTTCAGTCAGCTAGCATCATCTGATTGTAGGAAAACGTTGGATTGTTTTACTTTAGCCTTTCATGAAGCAAAAATTGGCCAGAAAAAGGCAATCCTATACCACTTTGACATCCCTATTTATCTGTCCTCTGCCCCTCATACATTTCACTAATTTGCAATTGTGTGACAGGTATCTATGTTTGTCTCTACATTAGCTATACTAGTTCTTTACAATATTCTCCCTTTTCAAAATGTGGCTTACATGCCAATTTTTTTTAAACCAATTTGAAGCATAAGCAAAAAGCTGGAAGTATATGCCTAATCTGATCGATAGATAAGAAACATGTAAACTGACAGGTCCACAATTTAAGACTTACAAAAGACTTAAGTTATGAAATAGAAACACAAAACTGTTGGTTGACAAAGGGTATCAAGCCTTTAAGGATTTGCTGAAAATCAAGTGCAAACCCTAACCAATCTCAATTATTAAAATAAAGAAGCTTCATCACAACCTAAATTAAACACTTTTACTGACGTTATGCATTATATTTATATAATTTAATAACTGGTGAAAAAAAGTAAGTTAGTGTAAGATTAAAAACCTACTTTTCAAGCTGTGGCTTTCCCTTCTTGTTTATTGCAGCTAAACTTCGTTTCTCTCCTGCATGCTAGAGCAAAAACCAAAATGACATTAAGAAATTCCCATCATAAAAATCATGCAAGAACAGTTTAACCTATGACTGGACAAAAATGGAGGGTTCCTACAAAATTTAAGACTTCTTTTGAAGTAGAAACCTTGATACTTTTCCCATCATTAAGAGCCCATAATTAAGGCAGCTAAGTAAATTACAACACAGATAAAAAAGAGTCTATTCACAAACTATTTAAAATGCATTTTAGATTGAACATAAGAAAACAATTTATGCTTACGCATTGCCTTGACTGAGTGCTACTAGCTAGTGGTTAAAAAACCCAGGATTTAACCTATATTTGGAGGAATAAACCAAATAGTTTACATGATTGCTGGAAACAAGATACATAAATATTTTTCTCAACATAAAAAGTATGTTTATTCACCATTGTCCCTAAATAGTAGGTAGTATTTTCCCCATTCTGGTATAACATTCAAGTTTCACCACCTAAAGCTTGTATACCTCAGCCTCTATTACTTCTAGACTGAACAGCAGAAACTTGGATACAGGTACATCTATGTCAGGGCTATCCAGTCTTTAAAGTGTTTGGTGGTCTCCTACCTTGAGAGCTGCAGCAGCAAGGACTGTACACATGAGCTACAGGACTCCTGGGCTACACACCTGTGCCACCCCTTCCTCACATACCATACAGGCCCCCAGGGCCCACTTTCAGCTCCCCCAATCATGGGCCTGCTGCACCATGCTGTGTGAACACCCTAGGCTATGAGCCACTCCATCACCCATGGGCTATACCATGCCACCCATCCCCACCTCCCAGGGTAGGGGCAGGAAGGAAGACCCCAGAGACCCCGGGTAGAGCTGCAGCCAGAGCAACGGAGCAAGCAGTGGCTACATGGGAGCCTGGGGGCCAAAAATTAACCTTATGGCAGGGCATGCACATCTGTCCACTCTATTTCTGTAGCAGCACAGGTGTCACATCTGTCCATGGCCTGGATTACTCTGTACATTTGGCTTGCAGTGGCCAATTCAGCCATTAATACCCAATTCTGCTTATGTGATGAAAAGGTGATGTAGCCCCACGCTACACAGATGACTTAAGTGTATGATGCACGTGTCATTACTTTCATTACTGTCACTTGAAATCCTTACAAGCACAATGTTTCAGCTACTATTAAAAGTGAAAATAGCTCCCAGTCACAAATACATGCTTCATGGCAACTGTATCACCCAAGGTTACAGCATTTAAGTTGATAATACCATTCAGACATAGGCAGATGCAGAGGGGCTAAAGAGCTGGGACTGTCACTGCAAGGGTGGCTGCACCTCCGCAGGTGGGCCCCAGCCTTCCCTTCCTCACTCCCTACACAAAGACACACAGACCACGCTGCAAGAGCAGCAGCCAGGGAGCTGAAGTCTCTGAAGCAAGTAACTAGTCCAACACCGGCTCCCCACTGCCTTCTTCTCTGTGCTCTGCAGGACTTCTCCCATTCCCCCCTCATACTCTCTACTGGGTACAAATAGTGGATTGCTGCCCACCATCACCACTGCTGCCCTGGCCACTCATATGGAGACCCAGACTCAGTAAGGGACAGCAGCAGCAGGTGGATTCTTCTTCCCTGAGCCTACGTCCTGGAGAACCAGACAAAGAAGGGGAACCCACCCAGCTGTGGTGAAGGGGAGGGGGGGTAAAAGTGGGGGGAGTAATGGAAGTACCACTGAGCACTGAGGGGAAGCGAGGAAGTGCCACATGAAGTATCACTGAGCACAGAGGGAGAAGGAGACGACACGGGGGATGGGAACCCTTACCTGCTTCAGGGACTTAAATAAGTTTCCAGCTGCTGCTCAGGCAGCGAGGTCCAGACTCCAGTAAACCCAAGGGTCCAGGGCTGCAAGGAATCAATGTCCCAGAGCTACACTGTGGAAATGGGAGGGTGCAGTTGTGCCATTGAACCCACTTTGGGATTTGCCCCTGAATTTAGGCGTGGTATAATAGATGCATCGAGTACTACTTTAGAAGCATCAGTTTATAGCAAGACTGCTCAACCTCCACAGCCTGGTTTCTCAAGTACTCAAACCACAGGTCACTTGAAATTTTTTAAATGTTCTGAATTCAAATGTGCACAATTAGCATAAAAGTGAAATTAAACTGTTTTCTGAATAATTTCTTCATGAAACATTGAATTAAAAAATGTAAACCCAGAAGGAGCTACACACCTGGTCAAGTAAGTTTGTACAGTGCTCTGCGTGCTGTTGGATGCTGTAGCTTTTTCTTCCCCAGTCTATTACCCCATTCTGTTCAGAGTGCTGTATGCTAAGGCCATCCAAAGAAGAGCATTTTGTACTGCTAGTTGTGCTAAAATTAAATTAAAAAAACCTTTATATTACACAAGATGAAGTTCCAAAAGTTTCTTAAAAGCAAAGCACATACAATTTTAGTTGAATTCTGGGAAGTAAAGGAATTACTGTGCTTTTAGCAAAAAAGAGAAAAAAAAAACTCTCTCAATTAGTTTCAACACCAAATGTCACTAGGCAAAAAGTTATGGTCTTGTGCAACATACATAAGTTAGTTCCATGAAGACAATTAAGTGTTCCTTGAATATAGCTACTTGTTACATAGCTAGCTTGACACAACTTAAGGTTGCAGAAGGTAGCTGGTTTCAATATGCATATCCTAATAGCTAATAGTAGTGTTTATAATCATGAAACCTCATGCACTTAAAAAATAGAGATTTCTTCCAGATTTAAATTGCTCTAATTCATTTTTTTCACGTCCACTCTCTCGCATCTTTAAGGACATATTTACTGTGACTACATATGTATTATTTCAGGAATTCAAAAGACATTTGGGCATGTAAACAGGAAACCCCAGACACCACACTTACCACTCTACTTCAGTGCAGTCACATGGAAGCATTTCCAATTACCTTTCTGGTTGTTCACTATGCTAACTGCTTTTGAAGCACACTGGAAATCTGAATTAAGCATTTGCCAGTTACTTTAAGTCTCGTAATGCCTTCCGCTGAAACTACCCATGGCAACACACAATCTGATACTAAGCGTGAACATAATGGCCAACATGCACTGCTCTAACAAGATTTCTTATGGAGTCAATAGGGCATATAGACCTATAACCCATCGTTCAACTGTCACCCACAGATGTGCCCAATTGTTGACTGGAAACAGAGAAGAGTAACAGTAAATAGTCTCAGATTCTTGGAGACAGTATTTTGCAATGACAATTTGTTTTTAAATGCATTTTAAGTAGTAGTTCCTTTTTATGGGATCATTCTTTTTTGTAGAAGTGGCAGGGAATATCACATACCCAGTCTTATCCCAGTGAGCAAGCTGTGTGGAAAGAGTACGCAGGGATGCTGTGTAGGTTTTCCTAAAATGCACCACTGTTACACCACAGCAGTATTGTCCAGGATCCAGGAAGTACAGCTTTGTTTGGACAAACACTTAACAGCGCTCTCACTCTTAGGTGAGACTCCATTACTAACAAACCCAAAGAGAGATAGGAACAGAAATTGTGTCCAACTTGAAGACAAAAAGGACTTTTTAGCAGGACACTTCTGTCCCTGCAGCAACTAAGCAGGACAAAAGGTCTCCAATGCTGTCCCTCTACTCCCTTTATAAAGACTAGAAGATTCTGGATGGGAGACAAGAAAATGTCTCCCATCTGGCAGCTTGTAGAGGTACCACTTCCAGTTTATTAAAATTATGCTGACAGATCTGAGAGATGGACTGTGCAATGTGGTGAATCCTATCACACTTTACTATCCCAGCAAGTGGGATAAAGCAAGGAACACTTTTCCAGTTACAGAAATGGGGGCCAGGGTTTCATAAAGCAAGGCTTCAATCCTGATCCATTATACCAATAGGCATAACGCCTGGTATGGAGTCAGAGGCTGCTGGCAGACATTAGTATGACTGCATGATTTGGATCATCATGCCAGATGTATAATTTTGGGGATTAGGATTTGAGGAATTGTATGCCCAATCATGCAACTCTTGAAGCACACAGCCAGGGACAGCCAGTGGACTCATACCAGGTAGGAACACAAAGCTGTATGTTGCAGAGCAGATGGAAACCCCAGGTCCAGGATCCAGCAGGGAGCAGCCCCAAGTCCTGGTTTGGAAACTGGGGCTGCCAAAAAGACACTTCCCCCCTGCCCAGTCACCTACCACTTGTAACATTCTGTGAATCTCCAGGGTGCTGCTAGCTTTTGAGACAATCCCAGACATCTCTGCAATCAGCATGTTCTGAAAAGCTCACTCAAGACTTAAATACCCAAGAACAGTTACCTATAGCCTGGAGGCTGGATCTGTCCCTAGAAGTGATGGGGTCCAACCCACAGCACAGGGTAAGAGCAGCACAGCTCAGCCCAATGTGTCTTCCCCCTTGTGCTGAGCCACCAATTCCCTCCGCAGACCTTACTGCTCTCCCTACAGCAGAGGGCGCTTTGGTAAGCAGCACTTCTCCTCTGGCAGACACTTTATACTAGAGACAAGCTCTCTTCCTCTCTTCCCATCCTCACCCCTCTGCCCTGCAACTGAAGGTGTGTGTGGCTGGTGGTGGCAGCCACGCCACAAAGACTCAGCCCACCACTCTAAAAGGTTGCCAACTCCTGCCCAAAAACATGGATCTTTGGGAAAGAAAGGTAGAGGTTATCCAGCCTACATGTTAAACAAGTGAATGTTCTGCAACATTAAGTATTTTCCAGAAAAGACTTCAACCGACTCCCATTTCCTCTTACACATATATTAAACAGACCTTTTTTAATATTTATGAAAATTAAAAAAAGCTTTAACTCAAAAGGACACATGCCTACTAAGTTAAAAGTAATTTAGGTTTTAAAAACAATGTGCATCCACTTCAAAGATTCAATACCTACTTGGCGACAGGACTTTTCCCATTAAGTTTCTTATGAACCACTGCATGTTGCATGACATCTGGAAAGAAAAAAAAAACCACACAAATAAACAGTTCTGATAGCAACAATTGCACCCATTATACTTTACAGTCTGCTCCAGTAAAGATTTTAAGCTATTTAATTATTTGTTATGACTGAAGCACAACAAATAGCACAATGAAGGCCACAGGCCTGAATCTTGAAATGGATCCTTGCTATTGCTGTAGCCTCTTATGCTCGTCTAGGTGACCAGACCATTTGGGCTCTGCACAGCTGCACAATTAACTGACATCAATAAAGTGATAGGATTGGAACACTTAGTTTTAATGTTTTGGAAAACAGAATACAGACAGCAACCTATACATTTCTCAAGCAGTGGTATTTGGGAAAATTGGCTGGCACATCATCCTCAAAGCGTAGTAAATCAATGGCTCAACGTCTAGTTGGCAGCCAGCACCAAGTAGAGTGTCCCAGGGTCTTCCCTGGGGCATTTTTTATTCAATATCTTCATCAATGACCTGGAAGGTGGAATGGAGTGCACCCTCAGCAAGTTTCTGATAACACCAAACCGGGGAGAGTAGTAGATACACTGGAGAGAAGGACTACAATTCAGAGACTGAACAAACTCAACAAATTGGAGGTCTGGACCAAAAGAAATCTCATAAGGTTCAATAAGCAGAAGTGCAAAGTCCTGCACTTAGGACAGGATTGTCCAACATACGGCCTGAGGGCTGCCATGCAGAATAGTTTATACCAGGCTTGTCCAACATACGCCCCGCCAAGCCATTTTCTGTGGCCCATGGTGCTGCAATGGGAAACGAAAGTAAACATGTTTACTTTTGTTCCCACCCCTTGTCCCTCCCCCAGCAGCTTCCTAACAGCTGCTGACGGGCTGGGGAAGGGACAAGGTTCCTACGTGCACTGTGTCAGCTTGACGTTGCCGATGCGGTGTGGCTCCTACCCTCTCCCTTCGTTTCACTGTCCCATCCTAGCCCCGCCCTCCCTCATTTGCATGCTGGCCCCGCCCTGCACTGGTCCCACCGGCCACGCAGGCTGGAGCAGGTTTCAGTGCAGCGTGTGAGCAGGTGCAAACGCCGGCGTGGAGGGATGCTGCGGCTGGGCCCACGGGAGATGCTGCCGCCGCTGCTGGGGCTGTTGGAGCGGGAAGCTGGCACCACTCCTGCCTCCCCCTGCGCCCGCAGACATTACGCTGGGGGTGGTGAGTCACGGGCCCTGGGGAGTGATGGAGCCCTGCTGGTCGGGCTCCGGCTGCCCCGGGGGAGAGGGAGCAAGGGGGTGTCCCTGCACGTCCCGCACCCCCCTGTAGGGTCCCCGCATGTCCCCCTGGCTGCTGAGCCCAGACATGCAGGTGTGGAAGCATCCTCAAGGCCACCCAGGTGGCAGGGAGGACACAGTGGGGTCAGGCGGTGCCCGTTGACCCCTGCCCCCCCCAGGCCATGGCTGGACTGGACAGGTGCATGAGCACCTGCCCCTGCCGGCCCACTAGGTGATAAAAAGTTCATGATCCAGCCCCACATTCAAAAAGGTTGGACACCCCTGACTTAGGACAAATCAATCCCATGTACTGGTACAGGCTGGGGACCAACCGGCTAAGCAGCAGTTCTGCAGAAATGGACCTGAGGATTATAGTGGACAATAAGCTGAATATGACCCTATAGTGTGTCCTTGTTGTCAAGAAGGCTAATGGCATACTGGGCTGCATTAGTAGGAGTGTTGCCAGCAGGTCGAGGGAAAGGATTCTTCCCCTCTATTCTGCACTGGTGAGTCCACATCTGAAGTAGTGTGGAGTTTTGGGCCCACCACTACAGAAAGGATGTAGACAAATTGGAGAAAGTCCAGTGGAGGGCAATGAAGATAGTGATGGGGCTGAGGCACATGACTCCTGAAGAGAAGCTGAAGAAGCTGGGCTTATTTAGTCTAGATAAAAAAAATTGGGGAGCAGGAGGAAGACAGGGGAACTAAAATAGTACAAGACAGATTGGAGAAGATGGAGCAGAAGGGAGGCTCTAGAGAGGATGGAACTAGACTGTTCTCAGTGGTGGAAGCAGCAGCAATGGCCTTAAGTTGCAGCAAAAGAAGTTTAGGTTAGATATTAGGCAAAATTTTCTAATCAGGAGGGTAGTGAAGCACTGGAACAGGCTACCCAAGAGAGGTTGCAGAATCTTCATCCATGGAATTTTTTTTTTTTTTTTTTTTTTTAATTTTTTTTTTAAATAAAAAGCCCAGCTAGACAAAGCCTTGGCTGGGATGATATAGTTGGGGATGGTCCTGCTTTGACCAGGGGTTGGACTAGATCAGCAACCTGGGGGTCGTGCCCAAAAAAGCGGATTGCCAAAATGTATGAAAAAGTTTCAAACAAACTTCAAAAACTGATTCTCCTTTGAAGGAGATAAACATGGGAAAGCATAGCTTTTCCCTTACAGGCTGGCAGAGTTCCAGACTGCAAGGGGTTGCCCGGGGCCCTTCATGCCCCACACCCCCGCCACTCTGCCCCACATACTGGGGGGCTAGGGCCTGGGGGCAGTGGGTCAGGACTGGCCATTGGTTATAAATGGATCCTGGTACGAAAAGAGGTTGAGAACCACTGGACTAGATGATCCCCTGAGATTCGTTCCACCCCTAGTTTTCTACTATTCTATTTGATCAATAAATTAAAGTATAAGTACCCTGGTTGCATGCATTGGAGTAAGTCAGGGAAAAATAATAAATCAATTAAAAAAAGAGAAACATTGTACAAGTTTCAAAGTACTAGACTTCTCCTCGGAAGTCCAAGTCAGTCTACTGCAAGTTCTTAACTGCTGAATAAGAAGCCTCTTGCACCGATAATGCATTTCAACATAACAAACAAAAATTAGAAGCATCTGGTGTGGAAAAAACTACACAGGTTTTATTATACTTAAACGACGAGTTTCTTGAGGCAGTGGTCTTCAATTATTACACATTTATATCTAGGGATCTACCTAAAGTGTGCAGGGGCAAAGTAAAAATCGCAAGCTGCTTGCAGCGCCTGGCACCATTTTCATGGTCTTTTTGCAGCAAGTACCTCCTCCCTGGCAACCCAACCCCTTAGTGCCAACTGGCCCAGAGGGCCATCTTTCATGTGGCTCTGCTTCTCACTACTGATTGGCATAGAGGGCTGCCCTTCATGCAGAACCACCCCTTACCTCCGATTGGCAGGGAAGGGCAGGGCTGCATAAAAGACTCTCCTGTCGGCCAAACAACAGCAGAGGGAGTATGGGGCAGTTGACATCTTGGTTGCTCCCCTTCATGCCAGCAGCTTCCCCTCCACCTCTCCTGGCAGGCTGCAAGGCCACGTCACAGCAGCTGCTAGCTCCCAGTGGGGAGCCAGCGTTTTATTTTTAGTAAGATTCCCCACTCCTCCCCCCGGCAATTCTGTGCAGAATTGTGGGGAACACAAGTTTGTGGGGCAATTGCCGAAACTGTCCTTTTCACGGTTTCTGCAAAAACCATGAGATTGCAAACTGAATAGATCCCCATTTATATCCTGTCAAAAAAGTAAAAGTTTTCTTGCTCCTGATGCTGATCACAGTCCTAAGTATCTTTTGACTCTAGTATTCCGAAGTGTAGAGTGCAGCTTCAGGATCAAGGAAAGAGTATTACGCTATGAAAATTTTCAAATAAGATAGCAAAGTTTTGCACACATAAGTGATAACCAAACAGAGCGCAACATATCTTGCAGCACTAAGCTCAGCTTGTAACCTGTTCACAGAAAACAAGTAGAGACACAAAGGAGTCGCAAAGAATCACAGTGCCCATAGTAAGACCAATTATTCTTAGTTTCTCAACCTTGCTGTAACCTTTCATTTTCAGGCACTCTAGAAAAACATGCAACAGCCCTATGAAATTAATAAAAGCATCCAGTAACACATTTACTAAAACACTGTTTATATGTATGCTTGGCAGGATTCTATTCTTATTGATAAATATTGATAAATGTTGATTTCACTGCACACAGACTAACAAAAAATACTTCCATTGTTAATAATTGAAAAGGGACATAAGAAAAAAGATGGCTGATGGAGTGTGACATGACAGAAGGGAGCAGTCCCTACAGAATCATGCCGAATGTAGTTTTGGACTGCAACTCCTAGAAACCCCAGGGGACTGGGAACAAAGGAAGAAGAAATGACAAAGCGGACAATGGAGCTACAGGCATGCAGAGCTGGGACTGAGGGTAGCTCTGCTGATCAGCTGGCAGTAGTCCTACAGTAGTGGTGTTTGTCATTAAAGTGTGCGCCTCCCACAGCCCTAATTTCACGTAATCCTAAAATTTTAAAATCTATTAAAAAATAATTACAATAAATGCTTAAAAGTAATCAATACTATCTGTTGAAATTATTAAAAATAAAAATTGAATTCTGCCAAGCCTATTTATATGGAAGTTTTTATGCTCCAAATGAGCAAAGAGATTTGGAGAATTAGTTGACTACATCACCATTTCCAAAATGAAGCCTAGTAAAATTTCTCATAGAAGAACCCCCTTTGCACAAATACCTTCCTCCTGACTGGAAGCCTCTGAACTGTCCTCCTTGAAGTGTTCTGACATCTTAGTGGTTTTCAAAGAAGGCTGTAAATTACCTGCAAAGTGAGACTTATGTAATAACTTGCTAAAAAATTGCAGTAGCTAACTTAAGGGGAAAAAAAAAAAGGCAGTTCTGCAAAGCTGAAACTACTGTAAGGGAAGAACAAGCAAATGCTATTATCTTGTGGTTACGTGCTTGCCCCCTCAATGCACTAATCACAGGGCATAGACAGACATAAAATAGAAATTCTGAAATAAAACTGCTAATGGTGTGTGTCAATCTGCTCTTATAGCAGTGTAAGGAAAGCAAAACAGTTGTTTTAATGCCAAATGAAACAGGTTAAAATTACAAAAGTTTTGCTCCACTTATCTAGATGCTCTAGTAGTGGTACATAACATTTCAAACAGAAAAGATGATGCACACTTGTGTGTGGAAAATGCTCCTCTCTTTTTGAAACAGATTTCAAGTTACATCTGATCAAAGTAGCCTAAACAGCAGGTACAGCTTTCTACAAATACATTTCTACAAATGCTGGTACAGCTTCCTACAAATATAAAAAAAACCAAGAACCATACTATAAGTTTATATATAAACTACTGCACATACCAAATACTTGTGTAGTTAGGTAATTAAAAAAATGGAACAAGGTGCATATCAAGTTGTCAAATCTCTCCAGACGTGGATTATAGTTAGGGAAGGTGTGCACAGACATGTCATTTTAAAACCAAGATAAAATTCTGGGGCAATTCTCAAGTTGACTTAGGTGAAACTATCCTTGAAAACTTGCCAGACTGAAAGGTTTTATAGTCTTTTCACAATGGAAATGGTAGATAATTTTAAGTACAGGTAAAAAAAACAGCTACAGGTGTCACTGATGTTCCACTACAAGCCCTCACCTTCAAGAACGACTAAAACTGCCAAGCCACCCATTTTTGTTTGGGCAAAGAGGACTGGGGTGGAAGGAGAAAGGTTTGGGTGGAAAGAGGGAATAAGAGGAATTTCTCTCTCAATATTTAAGTGTAGGAATTTTCTGTGTTTTAAATAAAACACTTCTCTGCCTCAGAAGGCCTTTGCTCTGGTAGCATCTGCTCTGAGTTCAGTACATTTTCCTGTCAATTATAAGATCATCCAGAATTGGCCCAATCACACACCTCTGAAAACTGCTGTTTGCACCTTCTTGGGAGCCTGAGAATACTAGGGGAAATCTTGTGGTCAACACAGTCAGTACTGGGTGTGCTCAGCTCCAAAAAACTATGGTGGGAGTTGAAGTGAGCACATGGATAGGTAAACGTGCTGTAAGTTCCTCAAGGTAACTTACTCCTGTACCAATGACCTGAGCAGTTGTCTGGCATAAAATGCCCTGCCAGGGCATTTATCTATTTGGATCCCAAACTGACTCTAGACAAGATCCAATATCCTTTAGAGACAAATTTGCCCCAGGTTAACATGATGTACAACTAATGCAAATCCTGCTTTAAGCACTGAAGCATTCAACAAAACATATCTATGAAGGAATTGATGATCTTCATTCTCCTCTTAAATTGTTCCACATCTATTACCATGACAGATGCTCCCTGAACAAAGTAAAGTAACAAGACAGTTGTACACTGGTTACTACTCTCCTTTAAAATGCCTGTAAAGGACATACTGCTTTCCCCGATGAGGTCTTGCAGGCCATTACTCAAGCTCTACAAGTGTAGGCCAAGGTCAAAAACCTACGTTTTCAGTATTGCTAGCACACTGGTATGGCAAACGAAAGATTTCCCTCAAATAAAAGATATTCAATGTCATGATTTATGAAAGCCGAACTAATACTTCCAATTCAGCTTTGTATACCTCCAGCACTCTTGTCACTGGAAAGGAAACCATACTATGAACAGCCAAGACAATTATATATATAAAAGAATAAAGCTGCCAATTGGTAGGCATACACAAGTTCAGAACAACCAAAAAAAATGAAAATGATATCCTGCAGCCTCTCTCTTCATTCAGTCAGAATTTGGCTAGCCTTAAGGGGAAATGATGACCAGAAGAATAAGAATGCAAATTACAGAATAATAAAAAACAACTGGGGTAGCAGAATAAATCTTACAACACATTCATATTATATAAAATAATCTTTAAACATTTCTTACCATGAGTGTGCAAAGATTCTGATGAAACTGACTGGAAGAAATTGTACACTCTCTGACTCCGCAGAAAAGCTTGAGATGTATTTGAAAATAGCTGCCTAAAGTGGAAGTTACAATTTGTTACGTAATAAATCAGTATCTTCCTGTGAAGGATTTAAAGTAGCACCACAAAAATAATTTACAAAAATTAAGTTGACTTTTTAAACATTTAATTTTGCATAGTAAGCACAGACAATATAAAATAAACAGCAATTGTCTTCTTGTTCATTTGGAGCTAGAACAGCATTGTTTGGATAGAGTTTGCAAAGGCATAATCCTGTCAAAGCCAACATATACACTGTAATTTTGGACACTAAGATGTTCAAACACTATTAAAAATATTCTGAATAGTCTTCACTGAGCCAATATTATCCGGAACTTTTTAGTTGTCTGAATTAACTAGAGGTGCACTGATACATTGGTCTGATATTGGATCGGCACCAATATAAAGAAAATTAACTGTATCAGAAATCGGCCTGATGTGGCTGATAATTTGGCCAATAAATGCCCAGGCACGCAGGCAGCAAGGCTCGGCAGCATGGAGAGCTGCAGGCAGCTGGCAAGTCTGTAGTGGAGGAAGGGGAAGGGGGAGGGGCAGATCAAGGCCCCTCGCAGTGAGGAAGGCAGTGAGGGTGGGGCTGGGGCAGGTGCTGCCTAGCTGGGGTGGGGCTGGGGTGGCTCCTGGTACTGCGCACACCCTGGGGAGGCACAGGAGAAGGTGGTGGCGGTGACACGGGCTGATAATTTGGCCAATAAATGCCCAGGCACGCAGGCAGCAAGGCTCGGCAGCATGGAGAGCTGCAGGCAGCTGGCAAGTCTGTAGTGGAGGAAGGGGAAGGGGGAGGGGCAGATCAAGGCCCCTCGCAGTGAGGAAGGCAGTGAGGGTGGGGCTGGGGCAGGTGCTGCCTAGCTGGGGTGGGGCTGGGGTGGCTCCTGGTACTGCGCACACCCTGGGGAGGCACAGGAGAAGGTGGTGGCGGTGACCCGTGTGCCCCCATATCTGCACAGGGTGGGGCAGGGCATGTTGCAGCTATAGGCTGGGGCAGCACCAGACTCTTCCTGGCAGGGGCCGGGCCAGGCTGCGTTCAGGGCAGGTGGCAATAGGGGAAGGGGGAGGGGCAGATCAAGGCCCCTCGCAGTGAGGAAGGCAGTGAGGGTGGGGCTGGGGCAGGTGCTGCCTAGCTGGGGTGGGGCTGGGGTGGCTCCTGGTACTGCGCACACCCTGGGGAGGCACAGGAGAAGGTGGTGGCGGTGACACGTGTGCCCCCATATCTGCACAGGGTGGGGCAGGGCAGGTTGCAGCTATAGGCTGGGGCAGCACCAGACTCTTCCTGGCAGGGGCCGGGCCAGGCTGCGTTCAGGGCAGGTGGCAATGGGAGGGGGATGCAGCCACCCCAAATTTTGCTGTAGCGCCCCCCCCCATGCCTCCTCCCAGCACCACCACATGTCCCAAGCACAGCCTGACCCAGCCCCCTCTGGGAAGAACCTGGCACAACCCCAGCCCAAACCTATACCTGCAGCCCGCCTTGCTCTGCCTGGCTCAAATGTGGGGGCACACACCTTGCCCCCTCCCTGTGCTCCCCAGATGAGATGCAGATCGGTCCCATGTCCCGCCCTACCCTGGCTGGGCGGTGCCTGCCCCAGCTGCTGCCCCACTCCCTTCCTCACCTTGGGTGGGGGCGAGGATGGGGATGATGTTGATCTGCGCTCCCCACACCCCTTCCACCACAGACTTACCAGCTACATGCAGCTGTATCAAAAAAAATCGTATCGTATCGGGCTCTAAAATCTCTATCAGTGTACCCCTAGAATTAACCTACGATATGGTGATAAGACAGACCTTGGACTATATATCCAAAGCTTTACATTAACTGTTTAGAAGAGAAAAGGGTTGACTAACCAATACTGGGGCAATGAAAGCGTATTGTTAAGACAAGCTTGAGAAATGACACCCTCAGGGATGTAAAAATAAACTATGACTAAAACATAACCTTGTGATAGTGGCATGGCATCCAAGACAGCCGATGTGTAGGTATCTTAACTGCACTTCTATACTATAAAGATGCTTGGATTTCTTTAAAGCAAAACTTTCACTGAACAGCTTTGCAGCTGTTCTGAAACCACACATCACAACTTCCATTACTTTAAACCTCAAATTGGTCACGTACTCTCCAACCATACCTCCATTTTAAACTGCCTGCGTCTTATGGCTGTTGAAGTCGATCACAATTACTAATTGAGAGCTGCCACCACCAGAATCTTTACTGGTTTTCTGAATACTTTGGCCAACATAATTCAAAGACATTGAGCACATTTTTTGGCAAATATGCTAAGCAACAAAGAAAATCACCCAGCCCTAATTAAAATCAACTTGGTTTATCTGGGACCAAAATGCACTCTATGACACTATGAATACGGAATTTTGTAGCCTCGTTATTCTTGTCCACCCATTCCCAAGAAACAGGAGAAGACAGAAAGATAAACAGATGGAATGGGATGAAAGTAAAATGCAAAAATGACTGAATTTGGTCAGAGGAGGAATACACCTCTGACTTAAAAGAGAAATGAATTAGCAAGGGAGAGAAAAGAAAAAACTCGACAGAACAAGCTATAACCTTTGGAAGTTAAACATACTGAACTCTATTTTCTTGTAATGATGCACGTCTTAATGTACTTCACTGACGAAGACCTTATTCACAGAGTATCATATAGTGCCCAATAATTAAATTTGACTTTGGTTCTCCTAAAAATAGTTTAATATGCCTTCTATAATCCTTACCTTACTATGGGCTCCAGATCTGTATGGCGCCTTTCTTCTCTCTTCTGAAAACCCTGATTTAGTGCCCGTAAAATAGTCTTATCAAACGCTTCAGAAGACAGCTCCTTTGGAAGCTTGTGAAAGGGTTCAAAATACAAAACTGTGTGTTTTCATATGAAAAATCTTATCACTATAAAGTTCTTTATACATGCTATTGCTATATAATAAGCTATTCAGACTCACTGTTCCCATTCTAGACACAATAGTCAGGATACAGGCGTTAAGACTGCAAAGTACAGTATTTTCAAAAGTAAAAGTTGAGTTAACTACCACCACTGAGTTTCATTAAAGTACCAGTGTTTGAGGCACAGAGGATGACCACAGGTAATTTTTACAGCCAATTTCAGCATCTCGTTTACATAAGTCTTCCCCATTGAAAAAGGAGGGGAAAAAACTGTAAAACAGTAAATCTGCAAAATAAACAGAATGACTTAGAAGCAGGTTGAGAATATGCAATTTTCAGTTAACTAGGTAAGACACATTGCCCTAAAAAAGTGGTGGTGGGGCGGGGGGAAGGGGGTAGAAGGGCGGCAGCACTTACAGTTAACTGTGCACTGCTGCTCAGTGGCAGCATGCCCCTTAGATTTGCTACCTCACTGAAAAAATTCTCTTTGCTGCTAACCATGGCATTTATTTTAACAATAAAACTTGAGACATGTTAGAGCTGTGAATGGCTTATATACAGTATTAAACACATTCAAGACAATGTTACAACTTGGGAGAGACACATTCCGCTGCATTAATCACCATTTCAATACTATGGCACAATATATATAGCCTTAAGTTGTTCCTCCATATTATTCAAGATTATTTGAAATACCTGAGATTCTGATTTGAGGTATTTCTCTACCAATGAGGATACAGTTTTATTTTAATTTAAATGTTAGATACTTTTCCCTTTTAGTTAATCACATAACGCATTTTCCAAAGTTTAACTGAACAATGGTAATGCAACTTTTAATCTCTATTATACCTTTAGATCAATAGAACTACTGAAATCCCACTGATGTGGCTGTTAGCAGGTTCCTTCTGCAACTTTGCAAGGAACTGAATCCAGAATGCTACCTGGGCACTACCTACCAATTCACTGGCAATGAATTAAGCAATTCTTGAACTGAAGCGCAGTTTAATACCAGGCAGAAAACGGATCAAATTGCTCAAGGGCAGCCTTTAGAACTTAATTAGGATTTCTAAATAGACTTGGTGCAAGCAGGTCACCCACAGTACCAAAACAGTCATGGTGTGTAAAAGCCATCTGGAGAGGCAAGTTTTTGAAATAGTCTCTTTTTAAGTTAACCACTTAATTTCAATATATACTGTCAAGTATGTTGCATGAATCCAGACCTTTAATGGCTGGATCTTAAGATGAGATACCAGATGGAATGAAATGTCCAAGTAGGCCTGGTTAGGCTTTTCAGCACATGAGAAATGACTAAGGGTCCAAGGAAGGTCTTGCAGAACCCTTCAAAGCACTCATGGATCCAGAAGTCTTCCAACCAAAAATTTAAACTAACTACTTTTTCTCTCTCAAATCACCTGGAGCTAGCTACAACACCACAAAACGTATCAAGACAATGACCCTCACCCAAATAGAACAAAGAGCATTCTCCGATTCCTGCAATTAAGATGAAAGATCTACAATCCTCTTCTAAGTTTTAACATAATGGCCAACATTTTACTGTACCAAAGTTAACTTTTATACATACTTTTAATAAGAATTCTTGCAGCTCCTGGTGTGTTTTTGTTACACATGTTACAGAAAGATCAGACCAGGTTACCTGATGAGAAAAAGAAGAAGAAAAAGCTAGACAGTACTACCTCTTTCCATGCATCCTATGATTAGTTAAGTTTAAATACATGTGCAGTGAAGTCCACATTCCATGCATGAACACTCATGAGCAGTTCAGCATCAATTCCTCTTTTTAAAACAGAAATAGTGAGGAATACCCTTTTGAGGAAATCCATTAACTTTGGGTACCAACTTATACACAACCTGAAGTTTATTTCTTGAGGAAATAAAATCTTTATCTGAGCTGCCTCAATTCAAGAGTGGCCAACTGTACTAGAGTGATGCGCTGTAACAGGGCCTGCCCCCGTCACTGTAGGGAGCAGCGTGCCCAAGCCACTGCCAGCCCAGAATGGCTCCCCATCCCCCCCAAAACAGACACAGCTGTGCTGTGGCTGCATGGACCAGCTGGCAGCCTGCATGGCCAGCACAGCTGCAGTAGACAGCCCCGGGTGGGGCAACGCTCCCAGCTATGGGCAACTGGGGGCTCATCTGCCCAACCAGACAGAAGGGCCTGCACCTGTAGAGAGAGAAAATCACCTAGGAGAGGCTGCCCGGGGCTGACGGAGCAGGCAGGGAGGCTTCCCCTTGACTGGCAGGAATCCTGCAGGCCAGCCCATGCCCAGACCTGATTGCTAGCGGGACACACAGGACCTGCTATGTGGACAATGGATGGTGGGGACAGAATCACAAGCACAGAAAGTGCAACCTTTTTCACAAACTCTTTATTGCCAATTTGAGTTTAACAATTGTTGACTGAGGGCAGGGAGCCCACAGCCTCAGGGAAGTCTGTAATTCCAGTGGCAAGCCTCAGGCTAGCTGCCTGGGGAAGCCAGAGTCCAGATCAGCAGACCTTTCACCGACTGTCTGCAGCTATAGTAAAAGGGGTCAGGGGCACACCCAGCAGAGCCCTTCCCAGGACCCTTGGCAGGGCTCCCAGGACCCTTGGCAGGGCACACGGGCATAAAACATTTTGGGGCCCAGTTAACTGTACCATCCCACCTCAGGATTACACCATTATAGGGAGTCCACCTGCTCCAGACTTTAATGAAGGAAGTCCAGAAAATCTTGGAATATAATGCTACTTGGAAGAAATATTAGTTAAAATTTCTCTCCCTACTAGTAGTTTGTTTAAATAATCATGTAATATCTTTAAAAGCTTGCCAGGCTCATAAGAGATTTATTTTAAAATTCCAAATGTTACGGACTTACTTTAAAGGTGTATTCCAAATGTTTGTCAGCCCTTTTCCTTGGTATGCCTTTCAGTGTTATCTTCTCAATATGTACAGCTGCAAAGAAAAAAGCCCCCCCAACAGAATTTATTATGCAAGCTACAGTTAAGTTGAAAATAAGTCTGCTTAGTTGCTAGAAAAGTCACCACATACCCCTAATAAAAATCATGCACTCTTACCTTCGTAATTATCTTACTAGGGCCAATGGGGCAAGGTCAAAAGCTATCCTCAAATACTGTATTTTCACACATGCCAAATGCCTCCAAGACATACCATAACTCTGAAAAATGTTTTATTTCTCTGCCTTTCTAAAAATATGACTGCATACAGCAGGGGCAGAGCCTAATCTTCAGCTCACTCACCTTCCTTTTCCTGCACAGGCAAAAGCTATAATTCTAACCCTTCCATAGCTGAACTGTCAGCAGCTCTTGGCTGCTCAGCCAAAAGCTGAAACTAACTGCTGAAGACTAACCTCCATGAGCACATCTAGGATTTTGAAAAGCGCTAAAAAACAAAAAAAAAACCCCAAAGTCTACAGAGTTGTAAAATACGGGAAGAGACTGGGAGCAGATAAACTGCAAATTCTTCGGCAAAGAAGATAGAGTAGCTTGATTAGCAGAACAGTAAGACCATAAAAAATGAGAGTGGGTCCAAAAAAGGAAAGTGATTAGTAGGAGCCAAGTAGACTGTAATAAACCATAAAGCCACTCGACTCCCCCAGCTGCCTGAACAGAAATACCACTGTTCTGAGCACTATTCTGAACAGAAAATTGGGGTCCCCACTTAAGACGCATATCTCAATTTTGAAAGGCCATTTTTGGGGGAAATAGTGGGTATGGTGCGAGTAAAGACAGTGACTTTGTTTGGCCTGAACCCCAACTTGAATCACTCTGCCCTTCATCATCAATTTGTCCATTTCCATTAAGATTTGCCTAACATAGTAGACATAAGACCCTACAAAAACAACCATTAATCAAGTT
Source organism: Alligator sinensis (assembly GCF_000455745.1). Classification (NCBI taxonomy): domain Eukaryota; kingdom Metazoa; phylum Chordata; order Crocodylia; family Alligatoridae; genus Alligator; species Alligator sinensis. Next base: position 508,904 of record NW_005842620.1, on the reverse strand, counting down.
ACTACTGCATGTGAAAGCAGTAACATAACATTTTAAAGTTAAATGATTAAGGGTGCACCGATAAAGATTTTTTTTGGCTGATACCAATGTCTGATTGTCAACGAGCCATATCGGCCAATACCAATCTGATTGCCGATATACAGCTGAGCAGCTTGGAGAGCAGCGTTAGGCTGGTAGGTCTGTTGGGGGAAAAGGGGCATGGAAGGCGGGGGGCAGATAGAGGCCCTAGAGGTAAGGGAGGGAATGGGGGCAGGGCATGGGATGGAGCCATGAGTGGCTTGTCTGGGGCTGCAGGGGTGGGGGTGTAGGAGTGGTGGCTTCCACCGCTGATGTACCCTGGGGAGGCACAGAGGGGCACATATCCCGCAGATCTGTGTGCAGGGCAAGGGTGGGGTGCAGCTGGGGGCAACACATGAGGCAGGCGTCAGTGGCACTGGGGGGGCTGCAGCAAGTTTTGGGGTGGCCACAGCCTACCCCATAGCTCCCCCTCTCAGCATTGCCATCCACTCTGCATGCAGCGCAGCCCCACTCCAATAAGAGCCTGGTGCCGCCCTGACCCCAGCCTGCAGCAGCAGAATGCCCTCACCCCGTGCACAGATCCAGGGTGCACGTGCTCCTCTGTGCTTCTGCTGGGGTGCTTCAGCAGCAGGA
>NW_005842620.1:495660-508214 GCF_000455745.1 Alligator sinensis | reverse complement strand
GCACCACCCCAGCTGGCCAGCACCTGCCCCAGCCCCACTGCCACCCTCACTGCAGGGGCCTGATCTGTCCCCCATGCCCATTCCCTTCCCTTCCCTGGCCCCCCCCCCCCGACTTACCAGCCCAACGCTGCTCTCCAAGCTGCCAGGCTGTGCACATGCAAACAGTATTTATTGGTGACATTATCGGCCACATTAGCCAAAAAAAAAGCTGACTGCCAATAATGTCAATTTTGCTTTTATCGGTGCTGCTATGATTTGAACCGATGTATCAGCACAACTCTATAAAATGATGTTTACAGAAAGTTTCATAACTGAAGAGAGCCAAAGCCATTATGCCCCAGTTCTGTGGGGCAGGAGAGCCAAACAAGGGAAGGCAGCCCAATGGGCCAAAAGCAGCATCTGTAAAGGAAAGTGAAACTGGAAGCAGTATTTGAGGTAGGGGCTGAAGATACAGAAGTGGGTATATGAACAGGAAAGAAGTGAAGAATAAGAATATAAAGTTATGTCTTCACACTAGTTTTTAAACACACAACCTTTTCTAGCCATTCTGCTTACACAAGAGATTGACAACAATGGACCCAATACCCCATTCATTCTTATCAAATAAGCTGTCATCCCTCTTATGAAAACTGTATGTCATCTGCTAATGTTTAAAACTAAAGAAATGCAAGGAGTATTACACAACCCTATTTCATTCCTGAACTGACATGCTTAAGCTAGCTAATGTAATCACTTTGATAAAGACTAAGAATCAAAAAGTGTTCAAGCCTAAAAATGATAAAAACACCTTCATTAACATTGATGACAACTGTTTAGATTTTGGGCTATAAACAGTGAATGTCCTTCTTTTGCCAGGTCTCATTTTAACTCTGAATGCTAGCATGATGGTTTTTATATAAACGGGAACTTGTTTTCTACGCATCAAGAAAGGTAAGTGCAATTGTCAGAGGCAATAAATCCTTTTTTTTTTTTTTTTTTTTAAATAATTCACAAAACACTTTTTTCAGGAGTTAAGTTTGCCAGGTAATGATACCTGTCATTTATAAACCTCAAAAACTTTTAACTAAATGTATAATTAAGGACACTGTCTTGGCTCTCTCCATGTAAACAGTTACATTATACATAGAGAAACAAATATTGCATAACTTCTTAATTGTGGTGCCTAGGAGTTCCTCAGCAACATGGTTAAAGGGGCAACAAGCAGTCTGCACTTGTCAACTGACAGAAGACTTCTGTTGCCATCTTCAGAATATGTTGTAGATGCAGTTGCATCATTTTGCCATAAGTCAATGTGGACTTGTGGAGGGCTTGATCAAAGTGTCATTAATTTGGACACAAAATTACATTTTCTACACTATGAAATAGCTTGTGCTTCACGAGTACTAATACAATCCCTATTTTAGAGAACCTGAATTCAAGGGTTTTATCTTCTTTTTAATACTTCAAGACATTTACTGAGTTGGTAATACAAGATTCAAGAAACCTTTAACTATTCTTCCCTCTCCTTGCTCTTGAGCTCATAGGCTTTACAGGGAGTATGACAGATAACAACTACAGCACTGTCACTTGAAAAACATCAAGTGGTACCTGAAATGAAAGTCAATTTTGTAGCTTTCCATATTGCTTTAAGACATTTTTGTTGCACTGCCATCAGCCTTTTTAAAATTTGAAATGGATGGAATGATCACCAAGTAACACCAGGCAAACTAAAAATGGCTCTGTCATCCTCCAACTCAGACCATGCACAAGACACACATTGACAGCAAGTGTAATTAAGTAAACATACATGCCTAGTGCGGGGGCTACCTTCGTTCTGAAAATTATTAAGAGTTCTGAAACAAAAAATCAGATTCATCATCAGAACTAAAACTAGAAGGAATATCTGATTTCCACAACCAACATAACTTCATGATGAACATCTGAAGCAGACAGTCCTTCTGTTACTGATCTATATGGTCCATGGCCGTTTCTAACTATTATAATGCATAAGACAGTATACAACAGTGCCTTTATCCAACCTTCACTGACCTCTCTTGCACCTTTTATCTGATCGGCAAGTGCTGCTAATAACATTTTGCTCTGTGCGTTAATTTAAGCACTTTTTTCCAGTTGGCTTAAGCACAGGGATTTGAACTCACCGGTTTGCAAAGCACTTTATTCTACTGAATGAATGTGAAGCAGTTTGCTACAAGCTTCCTATATAACCTTCTGCAAGTTACTGGAACTCCACTCAGTTACTCCACCTGTACTTGCCACTGCACCTTCACTCCCTAAGCAAAGGGGACATCTGAGGAGTACTGCAGAAGTTGCAACACATTTCCTATTCACTTTTTCATTTATAGATTAGCTCAGTCTAGTTCAGAGTAGTCAAGTCATTCTCAAATGTTTCTCTTCAGCCCCAAAGAAAATAAATAGCAGATGTTTCTTCAAAGACAGACCAATTTGTTAGAATTGAAATAGCTGATATAGCAATTCTACCTTCCATCCGCTTTTAGAAGTCGTGCCCCAAATCAAGGGTAGCCAACTTGTGGCACATGCACCATAGGCGTTACAGGCGGACTCTGTGAGGGGCACATGGCATACTGGGCAGGAAGCAGAGCAGAAGACCAGGAAGAAGAAGGGGATCGGAGTGGCACAGGGCTTAATCTGTGGCACACCTGCCATAAAGGCTGGTCCCCACTGCCCTAAACATTCCTCCAAAATGAGACACAACAAGACTTCTTGCTGATGGCTCCTCTGTTACAAATGAGTAGTTTTACAGACCACAGCCCTTATTGACATGCTGTAATTCTGCACCCAGTAGGACAAGCAGAAGTGGACTCCTTCCACTTTCTTTGGTACTATAGCCACCTTGTACAATTTAAAACAATGTCGTAAAGTCATCCTGCTTCTCTCTATGATATACTAATCTAGAAAATGTATTTTAGTTCCAAAACTTAAAATAAACAAGCAGAGAGAGAGACTGAGATAAAAGTGAATCAAATAATCAAAAGCAGCTTGCTCTGTCAACGTATCAACGTCTTATTTCACAATTTTGTTCTGCCTCACAATGCCCGATGCAACAAACACAATTAGTTACTGAGATTCTTCTTTTTCTCCTCCTCACAATTATCTTACATCTTTCTGGCACTACCAGTTGGAAGCTAGCTAGCATGATATGATCCTGTAACTCTACTCCTAAGCACAGGGTAAAGGGCTGCGCAACTGGTACAAAAGCAGTGGGCAAAGAGATTAAGACACAGAACTTTAATAATTACAAGTTAAGTTTAACCTTCCACAAGCATCAAGAACACCTCAAAAATGCTTTGGTCTACCTACCTTCCCACTGAGGTCTATGGGAATTCATTGGAAGTCCGTCACGAGGTGCTGCGGTTCGTTCCAGCAAACTGTTCTCATTACTTGGCATGCAGTCAGCATGGGAAAAGTCGTTCTGTATTGGGGAAGAGAAAGAACATGAATTCTTTTATGGGAGCTCTATGTTCTCCAAGTCTGAACTTTAGTCACACAGGCTAAAGTGCCAGTTTGGAAGTCTAAAATTAAAAGAAATAAGAAGCCACAAAAGAAACAAACCAGCAGTTCTCTCCCATGGGGCTTGGTAAACACTGCCGAACAGCAAGCATCTAGTAGTGACTGGGCACTTCACCTTTTTTTTTTGGATGTTCAGACATTTTTAGGATACCTTACTAAAATGCTGTGGACCTATCCTCAGAGTTAGGTTCCTTTAAGAGATCTTCAATTGGACATCCAAAATTACCTGCACTTCCTAATAGTAAGCATTATTCATTGTATTATAAATGTACTTAGCTTGTAACCCATATGTTCTTCATGCACTATTTTAGTTATTTCCATCATCTTGAAACTAGAAGATAAACTAACACTTAAAATCATAGAATGAGCTTTAGTTGAAAGCACCTCTGCCGCCATTTTTCAGCCCAGGGACACTGATACATGTGAGGCTGAAATCTGCTGCTCCAGCAGACTCAAGTAATTACCGTGCTCCAGCAGACTTAATCAAGTCTGCTGCGACATGCTGTAATTACAGCACGTTGGAGCAGTCTTGCTGCACGTGTATAGGTACCCCATAAGCCCAGTTCCCCCAGCCTCTCCTCAGAAGTCATGTGCCTCAGACCCCACTTGTTACTCAGGAAGACTTTAGTCATTCAGGGATCTTACTTTTGATTGATCATAGTCATCTTTTGCTGACCCCTTAGACCAGGGTTGGGCAAAATGCAGCCCGGGGGCCGGATGCGGCCTGCCAGGCCATTCTATCCAGCCCATGGGGCCCCTACAAAATTTAGAAAAATAACATTTATCTGCCCTGGGCTGCCTGTCATGCGGCCCTTGATGGTTTGCTGGAACTCAGTAAGCGGCCCTCTGCCCAAAATAATTGCCCGCCCCTGCCTTAGACAGTTTGCATACTGCTAGGGGCCCGCAGATCACAGATTGAAAACTAATGTTTTACACACATATATGGGGGATGGAGCAGAAGAAAAGATGAATTCATATAAAATAAATGTTGACATTAATGTTATAGACACAGATATGAAGGTATGGAAAACCTTCATATCAGCATGAGTTGACTGCCAACTCAGGTGACAAAATGATGTGATTCTGCATAAATTAACAAAAAAATATATATGCAACTTCTTAACACTAAGGCATTACTCAAGGGCTTCAAAAGAGGGGACAGGTGTCTTTAAAGGTAGGTACTTAAAAAAAAACAGTACAGCGATATCCACCTGAAATACAGGGAAAAGAGCTGGAAAAAAACCCTTTTTCTTTAAATGAACAGCATATAGTGTTAGTCCACAACTGTGCACCATTAACAAATCCTGCCACTCAACAATGTTTTTTCTTCCTACTTTTCTCTTCCCCTGCCTCAAAAAGAAAGTTCTCTAGCACACTGTTTACTTTAAAAGAAACCCTGCCAGTTTCCTGAAACCTGCCAAGTTGTCCGGAAGACTGAAAATAGCTTAGAGGGTATGATTTAGTGGGCAGAGTGCAATGGATGTAATATATCATGCTTATTTAGATATATATAGAAAGGCAATACATATATTGCCAAATTCAACACACTCAAGTTAAAGAGAGTGTACTTCAATAACCCAGGTATGAGCCAGAGATGGGCCTCGGATACCTTAAATCCTGTTTGCACATATATCAGAAGGTAAAGTCTATGCATGCATACGTTTTCATCTTTTCAATTTTGTCTTAGATAAAACAAAAAAACCTTATTACAAGAAAATTAATTTCAAAAGAATCTCTGGAAGGATCACTGGTCACATGAACTATGTTTCCTATCTCAGAATGAGATTTTTTCTTTTTGTTGACCTATAAGAAGAGACTTCATAAAACCAGGAAGGAGGGAATGCAAAATCCTTAGACAACAGTACTCATATTTTTTAAACATAGGAAACATGGGATTCTGGATTGAACTCGAGATAATGTAGAAAGAACCAGAGGGGCCAAAAGCCAATTGTACTAAACTGTACTACCCAGAGTTGCTCTCCAGTTGTCACTTGTAGAGTGCATAGAAGAATAACATCTAGTTAGGGGGACATGGGAGGAGAGAGGAGAGAAGAGATGCACACAGACACATTAGCCGCTCTGCAGCAACTTTCACATTTCTGCTCCTATCTCAGCTAATGCTGGATAACTTAGCTCCATTTCATTCAAGGGTAAGCTGTTTAGCTTCCACTTACCATGAGATGAAATCAGACAAGCAAGAGAATTATTCACTTGCACAGAGCATGCACAGTAAGAGAGGGGCAGGAATTTACCTCCATTTGACTTGTTAGTCTGTATATACCCTCTTATATGAAATCAGTATAGATCTAGTCAGCTGTAAGTAGCTTTGAAATCCTTCTTACACACATTATTCTAGCCCTACTCTCCTGATGCCTGAATGAATACCATCTAATTCTGCCCCCACAAACTTAATTCCAAAGCAAAACAGCCTTCCATTCCCAGTTACTATTTTACACATACTCTAAACAAGGGGTGGGCAAAATACAGCCTGCCAACTGATTTGATCTGGCCTGTGGGCTGGTGCCCGCCAATTTATTGAATCCAGCCTGTGGCTGCCTCTGCCATGGGGCTGAGTCCTGCCTGCTCCTGCCCACACTGTGCTCCCACTGGCCCAGTCCCAGCCAGCATCCATAGCTTCTCAGTGGGGATGCTCCCATTGTGGCTGTAGCCTTCCAGGTATACTACTCAGCTCCCCCAGCAGCTCCTCTGCCTCCTACCCATGCTGTGCTGTTCCAGGCAGAGGGGAAGCTTCAGCTAGGCAGCTCCTGCCCCAGCACATAGAGCTCCAGCTCCAGGTCATCTTCCACTCACCTAGCGCAATAAGTAGCCACCTGTGGGCAGCAGGTGGCAAGGTACTTGAGGCTGGGGCCCTGTGTGCTAGGACATGAGGAGGAAGAGTCACCACCTAAGGTAGGGGGAGCCTGCAGCACCTGGGGGGGGGTTCAGCCACATCGGCAGCAACTGAGAATCCTACTGAGAAGCTGTGCACCCTGGCTGGGAGTGGGACCAGGACCAGCAGATGCAGGTGGGAGTGCGATGCAGGCTGCCCCGAGGGCAAGGCACAGCCGCATGCTGAGTTCCATGGGGGTAGCGCAGGCTGCACCAGCACCTCCTGTACCAAGTCTGCTCATGTGCACCCTGCCCTCCCTACACCCCCAACTGGCTTCTGGGACCTAGGTTGTGGGCAGAACTCCCAGCACACATGTGCACACCCCTATCCCCCTTGGGGAAAGCAGAGGACTGTGGGATGCTGAATATCCTCAACACCCAAGAGAAGCATACAGCCATTCAATTGGTGTGGGAAAAGCCAACTTTCTTGTGCAAAAAAACCCTTGAACAGCTGTATGCTCTTTTTTGTTGGCAGGAAGGCTTTTCTTCCAGCACAAATCTAACACCTGTATGTGGTGGACAACAGGTTATACTATGCTGAACTATACCTGCAATATTTGAGCCAATAATTTGTAATATGTGTTTTGGTACAAGTGAAAGTGTTTTATGGCTAACAAACCAAAGAACTGGAAGCAACTTCCAAAAGAACAGCTATGCAACTGACATTGCACTGAGGTTTTTCTTAAGCTGTAGCCAAAGGCCTTGCCAGACAGAGCTTTGAAGTTAACTGTATTATATACAGGAAAGAGAATTGCATTAACATTTTGACAACAGTCCTCCATCCAATTTGTTGTTTCCTTGTCTACAAGAATTCTCCTTCTGGCTCTAAAGCCAGGAACTTTAGAGCTTGAGCCACGGCACCACCCATTTTAGGAAGCTGAAACTAGTGCACTTCAGATTTTTCTGTTGTAAAGCAGACTTCATAAAAGCAGCGAGAACTTAAAAAAAACCACAAAAAACAAAAACTCATTTTTTAAAAACAAGAAGTTACAGGGATATAGGTTGTAGCCGTGTTGGTCTAAGCACATAGGCGGACAAGGTTCTTTGGGTAAATCGGATATCTATTATTAGACCAACCCAAATAGTTGGAAAAATTCTTCTTTGCAAGCTTTTGGGTATAAATACCCTTCATCAGGTTTTGTAAATTCAAATGGAATTTACAAAACACCTTTCACAGACAAGCCTATGAATTTCACTTCATCAACCTATGGATATAAAAAAAAATCATGGACTAAATATAGACATTGGATTTATGACACATTATAACATGCCTAACATCTGACTCCCCAGGTACCTCTCCAATATTTACCAGCTACATTCAGGCTGTTCCCTGCAGGGGTACTGAGCCCCTTCCCTGACAACACACTTACACATTTACCAGCCAGACCTGGTTGCTCTCCATGCTGCTGGGCTGTGCTCCTGGCCAACTGTGTGCTGCGCTGCAGCTGCACACACGCATGCAGCATTTATTGGCCACATTAGTTCTATGTACCCCCATGACCCTTTTAAGTATTTCTAGGGGTATGTGTACCCATGGTTGACAACCACTGGTTTAGAGTGTTGTCATTTATCATCTTCTACTCAAGCTAGTGTTATTCCACTGTAACTGCTGCAGCAAAGACAACTTCAGAAGAACTTGGGGGAGAACAGCATGCTGGAGATTGTTCCCCTTCACAGTGGCTTCTGAAGTACCGAGAAGTAACAACGCTATCTTTACTATTGCTGGTAGACAATTAACTGCAGTGTTTTATCAGAGCCTTAGATTCAGAGCTCTCGGCTATATTCTTTGAAGAATCATTTTACATGCTACAATTCTCACAGGGATTCTTAATAACACTAATTTTCTGTTCAGACTCCTCTCTCTCAAGCAAGACTCCTCCCAACACATGAATTTGCTTACTAGTTAAAAGAGTTTGGAACTCTTTACTCATCTCTGAAAGCAAATGGGAACACAAGGTTGAAGAAAGGCAGGGAGATCACAGGAGAATGGAGATGGCAGCCAGACCTTTTGGCTTATCCTCTACAAATTTCAAACTCTGCTGATAACATAAAACAATACAAAATCCCACATACTGGACACCAGACCTTGGATATCCTCCAGCAAACCATCAAACCCTGAATGAAGGAAATGCTTCTATTAACATGGAGAGCCAATGAACTGTGTCCTCTTCTAAAGCATGCAAATCTCCACACCACTCAATGAGGAAACTAAGTACCTAAGAATTGTTTAAATCAGTTCCTCCTTCTTGCCCAGACTGGGCCTGATCTTGCCACATGGGGCATATTAATTTGGCAGCAGGGGAGAAGTGGCAGTGTTAATTAGTGTTGCCACTAACCCCCCACCAAGCCTCCAGACCTATAGGCTGGCTGCGGTGGCTCAGTGAGCTGGATCTGACCCAAGTGCTAGGGGTTGAGCACCCCTGGTTTAAACAGAGGAACCTGATAACTTTACTTGTTGGTTACATGGCTATTATACAGCTGCTCTGTGTATCCTCTTCTGCCTCTCGCTCAGATTCACAACTCCATAATCAAATCCTGCTATTTATCAGCTAGACCACAACTGTAAAGTGTCAAATTTGACACACCCAAGTAGTCATTCTTAGTTTACTAGTGCCATAAGAAATAGTTTTGCAGGTATGAAAGGCTACAGAGGGAGTTCCTGAGTCTATTTACACTAAAGCCTCTTACCAAGCTTCTTAACTTTCCTTTTTTAGCTTTTTATCCCTTCTTTAAATAAACCCACATAGATCGAACTATTCAACTTTTGCCTTTACTGACCACTTGTTGCACTAGTTTCTTTGTACTAAAGCAGTAATTTTAACTAGTGAAAAGAACTTTAAAATTCCTCCAGAATATTAAGCAATCACTCAAGAAATATAAACCACTTCTCCAGGAGGCACCACATTTAGTCAAGTACTAATATACCATCTCAGAAAGCCTCAATACATTTCTGAAGATCCAAAACTCTTGGCTGGTACTGACTAGAGAACTATTACCCACTGGCCTCTGGGCAGGTTCACCAAAGGAGCCATAAGTGTTTCATATACTACTATGTAAATGTACTATAACTAAAGCAGGGTATATCCACTGGACCTGCTACTTGATGAAAACTAGGTGTACGTTTTTATTTTTTCAAACAAGAACTCTTTCCAGCCTTGTGTTTTTGTAAGCAACTGAAGATTAATTATAGAAACAGTGTCATGTTGCCATAACTTACTGAGCAAAATATTCTCTAAATAGAAGTTTTCCTTTGTTTATTAGCAGACTAGGAAGGCTCTTTTGAAGGCAGTTCCTTCAGCCAGCTATCAATTATAGTATCACTTAACCTACAGTGATTTAACCTACAGTGATTTCCAAGAGAGTGCTTATTTCAATTGAACCTTAGATCTACAAGCATTGCAAACTAAACTTAATGAAATATTCTAGCACAGCAGTTCCCAAACTGTGTTCTACAAAGCTATGATAAGTGGCTTACAGCTCATACAGCACTTCCTTTTCAATTAAAAGCTTGATAAGGTGCATAACATGTTGATGGTTGATAATGGTCTCTTGGGGTCAAACAGTCTGGGAACCACTAGTCCAGAATCTACAGCAACGGTGTCAAACTCATCCAGCCCACCAGTCTGCAGGCTCAACTGGCCTTGCCAGATCCAGTGTGTAGGGCCATATAGCAGAGCGCCACATACAGCATACTACCCACATCAGCCCCCCTGTGCACATGCAACTTGCTCTGCAGGTGGCATGAAGGCTAGAACTAGTGCTGTGCATGCTCTGTGGGGCCCAGAGGGGCTGGCACAGAGTGCACGCTGAATACTGCACCTTGCCAGAAAGTTCCCCACCCTCAGAGTACTGGATCTGGGCTAGTCTCGACTGGGTCATGCTGGAGTCAGCCTGCAGGTCCCATACAGTAGGAGCAGCATGCAGTGAAAACCCCAGAGTTGGGGTGACACATACAGCAGGCAATGAATAGGCCTGGACCTGTCACCCCCACCCACCATGGTACAGAGGGCTGGTGCTGGGCTCATCCTACACCCAGTGCTCTGCCAGACAGCCCTGTGCACTGGCTCTGGCCCAGCCCAACCATGTCCAGCCCTAGAGTCAGTGCTCCAGGGCCAGTCTGGCAGGAGGCAGCATGCAATGCATGCCCCATGCTAGTCTCCCCAAGCAGTGTGCAGCACCAATTCCAGCCCACACACCGGGCCAGCTCCACTCCACACCCTGGGCTGGTCTGAGACCCACAGGCCAGATCATATGGCTCCATGAGCCAGATCTGGCCCATGGACCACCTTTGACACCCTTGTTCTACAATACGCCCTGCTTATTCCGCACCTCAAACAAATGTCTCAGATGATATCAAGGCAATGAAGCAATTGTATGAGGTCCAGAAAACACAAAAAGTGAAAAAACTACACAATACCTGCTTTAAAAAAGTTAATGCTATTTAATCAGTTGACATCAAGGCTTAAGTGAAAGTTTTATTGAACTCTGCTCCATTACTCAAGCGGACATGCAGTGATACCACTAGAGCTGTCTATACTGTTTCCATACCATATCAGATATGAATGGTGATAAGCAGGGATCCAGGTTTTCTGTTTCCCACAGAAAAACAGGGAAAGCCACGGACCCCCCTATTTTATCAGAGAAAAAAAAACAAAACTAGAAGTGTCTCGCTGCTTCGAGGCTGTCACATAGCACCTCTGCCAATGAGCACACAGGCTGGTGCCATGTGATGCCAGCGTTCTGGGGTGCTCCTGCCTGCCCAGTGCCACCCCTCCTTGCGCTGGGAGGGAGGAGAGTAGAAGGGAGGGGGCTGGCATGGCACTGCGGGATGGGACATAAATTACCTTGGTGCCTTATAGGCCCTGGGAGGCGAACACTGAGGTCAGTGCTCATCAGCAGGTGCTGCGCTGCGGAGGCGCTCCAGGGAGAGTGCCTGACAGATGTTGCATTGAACTGGCACAGTCTGGTGCAGGTTGTTTCTAGGCTGTCTAGGCAGTGCACTTGGGTGAAGGCCAACCACGTATTTAATCTGCACTGAATAGAATCAGCCCTCATGAAACACACAGCCCTCATATTTCCCTTTTAGTAGAGAAACCTGAGGATTCCCCGCTTTTGCAAAGAGCCCTGCGGGCTGGCAGAGTTCCAGCCTGCAAGAGCTGATTGCAAGAAGGGTGGGAAACCCCCAACCCTGTCCAGAGGCGGAGGGAGAGTGGGAAGGATGGGGCCTGAGGCTCTCAGTCACCCAAGGCTTGGCTCAGGCTCACTTTCCTTCCTGGAGCCTGTGCAAGTGGGGCTTGCAGAGGGCTGGGGGGCACCAGCAGGCCTGGGGGGGAGAGAGCTGGCTGTGGGCTGAGAACAGGGAAATTGTAGAGAAAGACATGGAGTGCCCACCCAGGCGGGGGCACGTGGACCTCAAGTGGCGTGGTACTGGCCCGAGCAGGCTCTGCACCCTCACGTGCAGCTTCCCTGAAGGGCTGATAGTGCACCGCTCTGGGTCCATGTGCTGCCGGCTGGGCGGGCACTCCTGTGGGAAGCTGGCTGGGGGCTGAGGCATGGGGAGGTGTTGGGGAAAGCAGCACAGTATCAGCCCGAGTGGGCTTCATGCTTCCATGTGCAGCTTCCCTGAAGGGCTGACAACACACTGCTCCAGGTTCATTTGCTGCTGGCCGGGTGGGCACTCCATGTGGGGCTTTTCCCAACACCTCCCTACTCCCTACCAGCTTCCCACAGGAGTGCCTGCCCAGCCGGCAGCGCATCAACCTAGAGTGGCGTACTATCAGCCCTTCAGGGAAACCACACACAGAAGCACGGAGCGTGCCCAGGCCAATAGCGTGCAGCTCCCAGTCCATGAGCCACGGGAGCTCACAGCAGCAAGCAGCTTTCCTGTGCGTTCCCACTGTGTCCTGCCACACTGTGGAGGTCCCAGAGAAGGGTAGCAGGGCAAGAAGCACAATCCCACAGCACACACCCACCCTGCCACCATCGCCTGTATGAATCTGGGGGGCACGGTTCCCTCCTGTCCCCAGAAATGTGCGCTGCAGCTGGAAGCCAGCCTCGCCCCCGCCCAAGCCCATAGCAGGCAGCAGCAGTGGGGGCACCAGCTCCGTGCTCCTTCTCCTGCAGCAGCAGCTGCGTTC
>NW_005842620.1:495085-495616 GCF_000455745.1 Alligator sinensis | reverse complement strand
GGGGGTTCTTTAATTTAATCATGGATTTTGGGGATTTTATAAGAGAATTTGTGATTTTTTAAATCAGGAAAAACCAGGATCCCTGGTTATAAGGCACTGTTGATGTAATCAGCAGCACTAATCAATATTCAGAGTTGATAATCCACAGAACGATGAACTAACCAAAATAGCACGATAGAAATGAACACATTTAATGTTAATGGGCAACTATAGGACCGTCAGTCTTGCCTCAATCCTGGGGAAACTCTTTGAGAAGATCATCAAGGAGCACATCTGTGATGGGCCAGCATTGGGGATGATACTCAAGGGCAACCAGCACGGTTTCATTAGGGGCAGGTCATGTCAAACCAACCTGACTCCCTTTTATGATTAGGTCACAAAAGCACTGGATGCAGGTGTCGCCGTGGATGTAGACTTCAGCAAGGCCTTTGACACTGTCAACCACCCCATTCTCATTAAAAAAAACTAGGCGACTGTGGCATTGATGCCTACATGGTCAAATGGATTGCAAATTGGCTGAAGGGTCATACT
>NW_005842620.1:492545-495047 GCF_000455745.1 Alligator sinensis | reverse complement strand
GACGGGGTGAAAAGCAACCTGTTCAAATTTGCTGATGATACCAAAATTTGGGGTGAGCTGGGCACGCTAGTAGGGAGGGTAAGACTGCAGCAAGACCTGGATAGGTTGCAGGGTTGGGCTAACAAAAACAGGATGCATTTCAATACTGACAAGTGCAGGGTGCTGCACTTGGGCAGTAGTAACCAGCAGCACACTTATAAGATGGGAAACTCCCTTCTGGAGAGCACGGAGGCAGAAAGGGATCTTGGAGTCATCAATGACTCCAAGATGAACATGGGCCAACAGTGCGAGGTCACAGTTGGCAGGGCTAACCGGACCTTATCGTGCATCCACAGGTGCATCTCAAGTAGGGCCAAGGAGGTGATCCTCCCCCTCTACGCGACACTGGTCAGGCCACAGCTGGAGTACTGTGTCCAGTTCTGGGCACCCCACTTCACGAGGGATGTGGACAACATTGAGAGGGTCCAGAGGAGGGCCACCCGCATGATCCGGGATGCAGCAGGGCAGACCCTACAATGAGAGGCTACGGGACCTGAACCTGTTCAGCCTTCACAAGAGAAGGATGAGGGGGGACCTGGTGACTGCCTATAAACTCACTAGGAGGGACCAGAAGGGTTTGGGGGAAACCTTGTTTCCCCTAGCACCCCCCCGGGATAACAAGGAATAACGGGCAGAAGTTGTTGGAGAGTAGATTTCGATTAGATATCCATAAGAACTACTTCATAGTTAGGGCGACTAGGATCTGGAACCAACTTCCAAGGGAAGTGGTGCTGGCTCCTACCCTGGGGGTCTTTAAGAAGCAGCTCAATGCCTACCTGGCTGGGGTCATTTGAGCCCAGTTTTCCTCCTGCCCAGGCAGGGGGTCGGACTTGAAGATCTACAAGGTCCCTTCCGAACCTACTTCTATGATTCTACATTTGAATAAATTATTGTATTCTACGCCACTTACATGCATGTTGAGCAAGTGCACAATTCCTTTAACCATTGCACAACACTAGCCTCCAATCCGCTGCCTACCACATAATGCTGTAATGGACTCCGTTTATCTACATATTGGTTAAATGCAAGCGTGTTCAATCCCTGGCCAGCACAGCCATGCCATCCTACCTGCAGAGGTCCCCGGAGAGTCTGAAAATTTGGTGGCAGGGGACTGCTGGCAGCAAATGCTGTTCCCCTGCTGCCAAGTTTCCAGCTCTGGGTGAATCTCTGTAAAACAGATCACACACTACATCTGAATGTGACAGTGACTCGGGGCCCAATCCAGGCACCCAGCAAGACACACTGCAGGCCCTGATCCTGCAGCTCAGGGCCCCATGAGGCAGCAGACAGACCCTGGCTTATGGGGCCTGATCCAGCCCACAGACTGACCCTGAAGTGCTCATTCAGCCCACACCAGTGAGAGGTTGAGCACCACCAGTTAAACACACCGCACCTGGCAACCACACTGTCTACTTTTTAATTCTGCTTAACTAAGTTTCCTTTACAACTAACTCTTCTCTTTCAGTGGCAGCATGTAGAGACCCTCTGAGAGGAGTGATGCACACCCCACCCCGGGGTGACAGCCAGCACTCCCTGGTTAGGCAATGGCTGTGAGCACCAGCCAGAGAGTAGGGGTGCCAGGAGAAGCGCTACTGGCACTTCCAGGCCAGCACGAAGTCCTGCTGGCTCCATCACTGACTGCCCCCTGGGAAGGCATGTGCCCTCCCTGACCCAGGAGGCACCAGTTGCCCATGTACTCCTTTCTCTCTGCTAGTTCTGGGGTATAAAATAAATAAATCAGAAAACTGCCAGCAGAAGCCTTAAAAGTGAGAGGAATGAATGGTCTTGGGAGCTGCTAATATCACTCCTAATTTCAACCACAACCAACTTCTTTGTCAGTTCGGGGCCTGCTGTGAGACAACATGACAAGAGAAGCAAATCAATTCCAAGCTGGTGTGTTTCAGGAGGACTGCTTCTATTCAGCACAGGTTAAAAGCACAGCCAGCCTTCAGCAGAAAAACAACCTGCCCCAGACTGTGCGGGTTCAACACCACGTCTGTCAGGCAGCCAGTCGTCCTGGTGAGCACCGAGCTCGGCGCTCGCCCCCCGGGGGCTATGGGGTGCCAAAAGCACGTACGCCCCCTCTCGCGGCGCCCCGTCAGCTCCCCCACCGCCCAGCGCAGGGAGACCGGGCACTGCGCAGGCAGGCGCGCCCCAGAAGGCCAGCGTCACGTGGCGCCAGCCCGCGCGCTTATTGGCGGAGGCGCCATGTGACGGCCCCCAGGGAGCGAGACGCTTCTCGTTGTTCCCCGGCGCCGTCACGTGACACGGAGGGCAGGCTCCGGCGCCGCCATCTTGAGTGGGGGCGGGAAGCGCGGGGAACCGTTAGGCACCCGCTTGCCGGCCATCCCAACCCAGGCGCGGGAAGCAGAAACGCGCTCCCCACAGGGGGTCTGGCGGGTGGGGGTGGGGATGGGGAGGAGGCAGCCCACGCCCTGCGCCTCCCGTCTCGAAGGCGGGGGG
>NW_005842620.1:490826-491336 GCF_000455745.1 Alligator sinensis | reverse complement strand
GATGTATAATTATATGGCATATATTCTCAAACCAGGTTTTATGTAACTGGTCTGAGAATATGCACCATATGATACAGGGAATGGCATTTAATTCCTTGGCCAGTGTGTGTGTACATCTATAGATAGATAATCTCAGACCCATGTGTGCATATTTTATATATAAAATGTAGTCTGACAATATACACCATATAATTATACGTCAGTATAGTTGATATAATTTGATGTATATAATTATACAATGTGTTTTATATAGATATAAAATATTCTCAGGGCAGTTTATACATATATATATATATATATAAAACTATAAAATGCTCTTGGAATTATACACCCGTCCCTTCAGGCCAGTGGCCCTAGCTCTGCCTAGCCCAGCCTATGGTTGCCCTCAGTGGACTCCCCAAGTGGGGCACCCCCCCCCTGCAATCAACAGACATTTGGCTGTTGTAGGGTGGAAGGAAATGGAGCCTGCCTGCACCTGCCCTGGCCAGCAGGCAGGGTGCTCCAGCAGTC
>NW_005842620.1:488738-490816 GCF_000455745.1 Alligator sinensis | reverse complement strand
TGCTGAACCATCCCTTTCCCCACCCCTGCCTCCCCGCTCCCAGCTCTGGGAGAGGGTGAGTAAGGAGCAACACAGAGCTGCCAGCTGGGCTTTGCTCAGCCTGAGCTGGCTGGGGAGGGATTGGAACAGAAACCCCTGGCCTTGTGGGCCTGGCCCATCTCCCCCCATTCCCCAGCTGGTACAGCTGGGAGGGGGGGCTGCAAGGCAAGGGCTCCCTTCCACTCCCCACCCCTCCAGCTCAGGGTGTGCAAAGCCCAGCTGGCAGCTCCATGCTGCTCCCTGCCCCCTTCCTCCCCGCTGCCAGACCCAGGGGCTGTCCTGCCGCCGCATAAATAATTAACCTTTAAGGGAACACAAGTTCTCCAAGGCACTCCAAAGCAGTGCGCCTTAATCTAATACTTGATTAGATGAGGGTTAATTTTCACATGATCCGCCATTTTAAAAGCATTCTGCAGCCGTGTATGTGTTCTCACAGCTGTAGAGCACTTTCAGGGGCCAGATCATGTGAAAAATGTCACTTCTGTCTGTGTCCTGAGTCAGCCTCTGCCATGGAAGCTGTTCCACTTTGTCTAAGGAATGAAATTTTCATTAAGTTTGTGTGAAATTGATGCTATAGCTCAGTCATTAGGGCAGTCACCTGGGATGTGGTTCAAGTGCCTGCTCCAATGAAAATTTAATCATTTAGACGAAGTGGAACAGCTTCCCCAGAAGAGATTAAGAACAACTCACCTCTTGCTACTTATTAGGCTGGTGGCTATGGCTTCCAGGAGAACTGAGGGACCTGAAGCCAAGTCCCTGGCCTAAATCAGAAATGGGAGGGATTTCCAAGCAGGTCTTCCTCCTCCTGTGAGTGTCTTCACTCCTGGGCTTTAATAAGAAATAGGTTAGTGTCTCGTTTTTACGAGAAAGGGTTGACCTGACTTAGACACTTAATTCCAGGAGAAACGTCATGGCTGAGAATCCCAAGCAGAGATAATTGCTTCCTCCAGCCTGGAATAAAGTCCCGTTGTACAGAAAAACTAATTTGGGGTTGTGAATGCTAGTGGTTGATAGGGTACCTACAAAATTCAGCATTGCAACAGTAAAATTGGATTTATCCCTGGGTACCTCATGTGAGAGATGGTAGCAGGAAACTTAAAGTTAATATTCTTATATGTACCTGTGTTTAATCAGTCACACTGTGCAACGTTATCAGGGAAGCTCAAAACAGCTGGAGAGAGAAGTTTTTAGGACCCAGTGCTTTTTGAGCCTTGCCATTATTTGTAAGCCATTGGTTTTTAAAATAAATGTTGAGAGTTTGTTAATGAAATCCAAAGGATTGTTCTGTAAGTCATTGTATGCTTACCTGTTGCTTAGAGGTAAGAGGTAACTAGGCCCTAGTTATTTGTTTTTGAACCTTGTGCAAAGCATTAGAATATGCAATGACTGTTCCATGACACAGACTGCAAGTTGGCTGGATGTAATACTATTACCCAGGTGCAGATCCAGGATTTGTAAAGGTGGGGTGCAAGAGCAGTCACCCTCACTGAAGGGGAGGCTGCATCCCCTCCTCTGAGGCTCTTCCTCCCAACCACCAGTGTGGACAGACAATGCTGTCAGAGACTCTGGGAACTTTTTTAAGGTCCCCAAAGCATCCCCCTCCCTGCTCAAAGGCACACCCCTTTTCCTCCCCTGCCCCATCTACTGTTGCTGCTTCCCCCTTTGTCCCAGAGGAAGAGAAAGCTTCAAAGCCATTCCTGCCTGCTCCAGCCAGACTGTGCAGAGGCTGGGCTCAGCTGGGAACAGGGACAGTGGCAATGAATGGGAGTTAAGGGTGGGGGAACCCACCCATCTCAGCTGCTGTCATTGTCAGGTTTCTAGCTGAGTCCAGTCCCTATGCAGCCCAGCTGGAGAGGGCAGGACAAGTTTTGAAGCTTTTGCTGCCCCCGGGACAGCAAGAAAATCAGCAGCAACAGGCGGGAGAGAGGGGGAAGGAAAGGGGAGGGGGTGTGCCTTTGAGCATAGAGGGCAAATGGGGATTCCTCTGTACTTTGGGGAACTAAAAAATAGTCCCCAGAGACTCCAGGAGCACAGTCCAG